>NC_134456.1:39930958-40223458 GCF_047948215.1 Lycorma delicatula
AGCGACTTCTCACCCCAAGAGCCAAAGTAGTGTATTCCAGAAGTCACATCAATCAATTTGCAATGACTAGCACCGTTTCTAATTAAAAGATCATTATTACAGTAATGAAATTAGTAATGTTAATTTTTTATTACAAATAAAATTATTTATGCCAATATTTTGTTCAAGATGTATGTAAAATAATTTATTTCTTGAAAGTATACGTTTTTTTTCAAGTATATTAAACTAAGGTTTTGCTGTAAATAAATAGTAACAAAGATGTAATATAAAAATATATGAAAGGAGGTGTTTATTTATTATAGGTTATAATGTTACGATTTTCTATGATTTGGCATAGTTATTTACGAAAATGATTTCTAAATTGCACCTGTGGACCAATAATTAATATTCTTTTGAGCTTTACAGGCCTATAAAACTACAAAACAAAAATTTGAAATTGTACAAAAAAATACATAAATAAATTGTTAAAAAAAAAAACGTGAATAAAAGTAATGTAATTATAATTATTATTAAATTTATTATGAAAACATTATGAATACTACAGAGATATTAATTCCCAACGAACTTAATATAATAAACGTAAAACATAAAATGATTTCATATAAAATAATTTATGTAGCTCAAATAAATAAATACAATAGAATAAATAAATAACAGATGAAATAATAATTGAACGACAAATTTAAAGCAAAAATAAATGAATATAGTAGAATAAATAATAATAAAAAATAAATACAAGTCTGTGTCATTTTGGAGGTCTTACTTTTGTGGCAACCAATAGCATGTGTTCCACAAGCCGAGTTATAGGAGTGGTGTAAAGTAGTAAATAGAGGTAGCTTGTAGGGAGGACCCGCCTTTAGATTTTACATACACTGTAGTTTATGATTTTTATATTGTGCTCTGTATTCTTATTAAACAAGAATAAGCAATAATAATTGTTTTATTATTTATTAAAAAGACATAGTAATGATAAATGTTTATGATATCAAAAGTATTGTTTTGCGTATCGTAATTTAACATAGTAACATAATATTATCTAAAATAGCGAAATAAATAAAAACAATTTTTAATTATCAATAGTAATTAATACCAGTTTGTTATCATTGTACGGTTTATTGTATGTTTGAAAGAATAAATAAATCATGAGTGTTCATACTAAGAGAAAGTTAAACGATCAGATTGTTATAATTTTTTCTAGTGACACTTTTAGAATTTAGGCAACTAGTAAGTACAATACACTATGGTTGTAAAACTAAAAAACAAAATTACAACCTAAGTGTATTGTATTATCATACATAGTGTGTTGTATCATTTTTGATGATTATTATATTGAACCTCTTTTAAAATATTAATATTTATTTGGGCATGGCTGTAAACAACTGATGTAATGATTAATATATTTTAATAGTTCACTAGGAAAAAGGCGTGTCAAGGGTCCAACTAACCGGGTTGGTCTAGTGGTGAACGCGTCTTCCCAAATCAGCTGATTTGGAAGTCGAGCGTTCCAGCGTTAAAGTCCTAAAAAAGGCAGTTCTTTTTATACGGATTTGAATACTAGATCATGAATACCGGTGTTCTTTGGTGGTTGGATTTCAATTAACCACACATCTCAGGAATGGTCGAACTGAGACTGTACAAAACTACACTTCATTTACATTCATACATATCATCCTCTTAAGTATTATCTGAAAGATAATTACCGGAGGCTAAACAGGAAAAAAGAAAGAAAAGAAAGGGTCTATGGCCCGCCCCAAAAATGTTATATAATTTATTTCTCATTAAACAAGATTTTTGTTAAATGTTTTTGACAATTGTAACTAAATAACGTTCATGAATTTAGCATACTAACAATAAAAAAAACTTTTACAACGAAAAGTTTCAAAATCTTGAACATTTTTACCTAGTAGTTATTTTTTAACACAACTCTAACCCCGATGTTTTCCTTTTTTATCCCCAAAACACAAATATAATTTTAGATAAATCGTTCGTATCAAGAAGTATAAATCTTTCGAACAGATGAATCGTTCGTGCGCTGCGCGCAGCCGCCCGGCACACCAATATTGGTTCGCTTTGGGCCAATAGCAGCTAAAATAAAAATGTGAACAACAAACAAACCCGTGCTTCATCCTTTTTTCGTTAGAAATTAATACAAAATGAAATTATATTCATGTGACTTGCTGAACTACACATGAACAAAAATTATCAAAGAACAAATAGAAAATTTCATACATTAAAGTGTAAATTACAGGAAATGTCACATATACCGAAAAAACAGACCAACTAGGGAATGAAAACAAACTAGAAGCCCTGGTGGAAAAACTAAAAGAAATAGCATCAGAAATTGCACCGCCAGATAAAAAAAGGAAACACCAGTGGTGATACATTATCTGTGATCAAGGACTGGCAAACAGACACAAGGCTTGGTTGATCTTCCAATCAAGAAAGACAGAAGAGAACGAATAAAAACTAAGAATGCAAAGAAAACTCGCTCAAAAAATAATCCGAAATCAAAAGAAAGAGTATCACAAGAAATTACTAGAACAGATTGAGAAAGACTTCCATAAAAATAGTACAAGACAATATTACAAAAACGTTAAACTTAAGAACACTACATTTAATGCCCCAACACTAATGTTAAGAAATTCAGAAGGAAATCTGGCACATGCTGATAAAGAAAATGCCAACATCATGAGAGAAAGCTTTAGATAACTTCTGAATTGTGAAGAACCAAAAGAACTTCTGGAAATAAACACCAAGAGAAAACATCCTTCCACCAACATTAGCAGAAGTAAAGATAGCTCTGAAGCAAACGAAAAACAACAAAGCAAGTGGAGAAAATTTCCTTACTGCAGAATTATGGAAGAACGCGTCAGAAAAAATACACAGAAGTCTCCACAAAGAAATGGTAAAAATATGGCACAAAGAGGAATTTCCGGAAGAATGGAAAACCGCAATAATTCACCCTTTACATAAAAAAGGTGATAAAACCAACCCTGACAACTATAGGGGAATTTCCTTACTAGATTGCACTTACAAAATTCTATCAAGAATAATTTACAACAGAATCAAAGACCAACTGGAACAAGAACTAGGCTAATACCAAGGGGGATTTAGACCATGGCGAGGCAGCCCAGAACAAATTCTAAATTTAAAATTAATTATAAGGTATCATAAACTAAGGAATAAACAACTGGTAGTGACTTTTATTGATTTCAAGAAAGCATTTGATTGTGTACATCGAGAATCCCTGCTAAAAATCCTGAGAAATTTAGGGCTTCACCCAAAACTAGTCAAAATCATCGGACTAACACTAACGGATACCAAATCTAAGGTTAAATTCAGGGGAGGAATATCTGATCCATTCGACATCAAAACAGGACTGAGACAAGGAGATGGACTGTCACTGCTTTTATTCAACTGTGCCCTTGATTGGAAAAAATTAAATAAAGACAACGTTAAAATAGGAAAAGGTATCTCAGTAAATTGCCTAGGCTTTTGCGGACGATTTAGCCCTACTATTACAAAATATAGAAGAGGCCAGATACCAACTGTCAACACTGGAAGAGATAGCAGGAAAAATTGGTCTAAACATTTCATACGAAAAAACCAAAATTATGGTGAGAGACCCACTATGCATAAGCAAAGTAAAGATAAACAATAATGATATAGAACTAGTTGAAAACTTTAAATATTTGGAGAAAACATCACACACAACCTCCAAGAAAATTCAGACTGGAATGAAAGAATAAATAAACTCATTAAAGCCACAATAAAAACACAAAACATCTATAACAAAAATGCATGTCCATAAACACAAAAATAAGACATTATAACTCAGTTATCCAACCAGAAATACTTTACGGATGCGAAACCATATTTGAACGGTACCAGACAAGGTTTACCGACAAACTGGAAAAGATTGAAAGACAGATTCTATGACGATGCTTCAGGAGAAACATTAAAAAGACGGGATTTGGAGAATTATTCCAAACGAAGAGATTTACAAAACGATCATCCCGATAACTAATAAATTTAGAAAGAAGAGAATTTTCTTTCTAGGACATATTTTCAGAATGGAAGAGACCAGACTTATCAGACGGATAATCGAACTTTTCTGGAACAAGAAAAGCAGACCGAACTGGTTACACGAAGTACAGAAATACATGGAGGAATTAGACATAACCCGTGAAAACCTAAAAACGAAAACCGGAAACTATGAGAAATTAAAAAATAAAGAAACAAGATTCCTATCAAAACCCAAGAAAACAATAAGCCAGGTGTACTCTGAACAAGAAAGGGCAAGAAGATCTGAAACCCTTAGAAATTACTGGCAAAAAAAAAAACTGAAAAACAACAAATCAGCAAGAAAAGAAAGAACTCACCAAAAAAAGTGAACTAAAGTGATCCATTATGGTCTTAAAAGTAAAAAAAAAAGTGTAAATGATAATGAAAATTATTTGCACAATGCATCAGTCGGTTTTTCATTACACTCTTCTATATATAAACAATTCATTAATATAATCTGTTTTTCATTGTTTCGTATTTTGGCTTATATGAAATTTTTTATTGGTAACTCATTAGAATATTGAGTTAGCAGAATCTCTAATAAATATTACACAATCATTCATTGGATTAAGGCTCAAATAATCCTACAATTCTCCCGTTGAAAGAAAGCCAGTAGTAATTTTTATTTTAAGAGATTCAGAACAATATAGGTAATATATGTATACAGGTAATTCAAAGAAAACCCAGATCATTTAAAAATTTTTATATTCAAGGATTCACTACATCTTATAAAAGCCAACATAGTACGTGGATTGTTCAGATACATTTTCAAAAACTAGTTTTTGAGAAATCTGTTTCTGTATTTAAATAATTTCTAATAAAACTAATGCGCTTTAATTTTAATTAATAACACACTGGTATTTATAGATGATAAAGAATTGTGAAACAATTTCTCAATGCAAGTACACCATTTATATGAAGAGATAGAGTAGTGAGGATAGATGGAATGACGTTATTATTTCGGTTAAATAATAACAACTTCAACGTAATGTTACTACTAAAATGTTTACCTTCAACTTCACTTGCCCTTAGCTGTGTAGTTTCGATACTGATTGATTAGATTAGTCAAATATGGTCAAATTCTGGTGTGTTTTCGATTGAAAATAAATTGAGTAACGGTTTGGGCTACTTGGTCGATTCCAGTTTTGCTATAGGGATCCCATTTTAATAAGACAAGATTTTATCGTACAATGATTTGCTAATGATTATGAAAAGCACATATATGAGTAGTATTCCATAATCTGTGGGATTATGACACATAATCCTGCATGTGGTGCAAGCATTACATGTGTTGCCTTTCCATTTTTACATTACATTACATTACATATCCACCTTTAAATTGAAGAGAAGTAGACAGAGGTTTATTCCAGTAAATGTACTTATGATATTACCTAGAGTTAGATCATTGTTGAATAATATCCCATTTAATAAACATGTCAATAATTGCAAAAGACAAAAACACAATAGGGAAGTACAATTAAATACCAGCCCACATATATAGTTAATAGTAAATAAAGTTAATATAATATATGGGATATGTACACATTTGGTATTTTGACATCACTAAATGTGATCACAATAATATTATTTCATTTTGCGTTTACTGTTACTAATTTAATTATTAACATTGTCATAATTATATAATTTTATCAGTCTGAATTAGAATGATGGAGAATAGAGTGTTCATAATTTTGGTAGTAATACTTTGTACATTGTAACTAATGCATTGTAAATTTCTTTACTATTTGAATTTTTTATCCTCATAGGAATTATTCCTAAGTGTAATTTCAATGAGGATCCTTTCCAGAAATATAAGTGAACATTGTTTGTTTTAGATTCGGTTTCACCTCTAGAACCTGTTACAGGCAGACAGTATTCATTTATTTCTAACACCCATACAGACATTGTTGGTATAAAAACATATAATTCCATATGCTAATTCTAATTTGTTCTTCTTTCATATTTTATTCAAAAATGTTAATATTTTCTAAAAATATTATAATATATGTATATATTTCTGTATATTAAAAATTCTTCTCCTTAAATTGTAAACAAAGGGGCTAGGTTTAATTTTTTTTTCTTCAGTCATTTGACCGGTTTGATGCAGCTTTCCAAGATTCCCTATCTAGTGCCAGTTGTTTCATTTTTGTACAGCCCATACATCCTACATCCTTAACAATTTGTTTTACATATTCCAAACGTTGGCCGCCTGCACAATTTTTCCCATCTACCTGTCGCTACAGTATCAAAGTGACTATTCGAGGAAGCTGTAAGAAATGGCCTATAAGTCTGTCTCTTCTTTAACTATATTTTTTCAAATGCTTCTTTCATCACCAATTTGCAGCAACACCTCTTCATTTGTCAAATTAATCACCCACCTAATTTTTAACATTCCTACAGCTACACATATCTGAAGCTTCTAATCTTTTCTTCTCATGTATTCTGATTGTCCAAGTTTCACTTTCATATAAAGCTACGCTCCAAGCATATACTTTCAAAAATGTTTTAAATTAATTTTTGATGTAAGCAAATTGTATTTCTGACTGAAAGCTCATTTCATCTGTGCTATTCGGCATTTTATATTGCTCCTGCTTTGTCCATCTTTAGTAATTCTACTTCCCAAATAACAAAATTTTTCTACCTCCATAGTCTTTTCTCAAATTATTTTTATTCAGTCGTACATCTACTTTATTTCTTCTACATTTCATTACTTTCATTTTGTTCTTGTTTATTTTCATGCGGTAATTCTTGTGTAGGATTTCATTCATGCCATTCATTATTTCTTCTAAATCTTTTTTTACCCTCAGCTAATATTATTATATCATTAGCAAATCATAGCATCTTTATGTTTTCACCTTGCACTGTTATTCCGGATATAAACTGTTCTTTAGGTTTTGATTAAAGAAAAAATTAATATGATTATTTGTACTTTTTTTATAAAAGGTATATCAAAGTTATTCAAATTAACATGGTGAAAATATGGTCACCTAATAGCCATTAACCAATTAAAATCATCTCATTGTTTCCTGATTGTTAAAAGTAGGTTGTAGAATAAAAATGTTAAAATTTAGATAAATATTATAAATTTTGTTTTTATACTAAGATCACATTTTACAACTTTTGTAGTAAACAAAAGTTTTACAATTTTACAACTTTTGTGATTATGTTTAATTTTTTAAATAATGATTTAAATCTTTTACCATTTATTTAATGATTGTAATTGTGTTTTTTTTTCTTTATGTTTTCATCAGACCTACATACAGTAACGATCTATAATCATTTAGGTGGTAAACTCCTGTATGATAAAGAATTTGATTTATATTTTATTAGTACTATTCTTTAGTATTTATACAGTTTAAGTACTAAAGTAAATAAGCATCTATCTACTTGTTTACCTATCTCCTCAAAGTACTTCATCGATTTTAATACAAAACGTTTTTTATATGTACATCATTTGTCTCTATTAGTAATAATTATTAATTTACGTATGTAACTTTATTTCTTTATTTTTATTATGAGGTTCTTCAACTTCTCTCGATCATCCTTTTCCATTCCTTCTTTTAATATGTTCAATCCATTTTGTTGATCAGTAAATATTTTATACTATTTAAAATAAGTTTAATAATAAAATTATTTTTAAAGTTATTTTAATTTATTTTGATAACTATTATAGGATATGTATTTTTTTTTACATAATTTTTGTGTTAACATCAATATTGAAACTGTGATTGAAATCTATTTAATTAATTTAAATTAAAAATAGAAGTCAGATGGTAATCTAATGCAACTGAATTAAAAATAGTTTATCTGGAAGGTCTAGAACAGTTAAGTAACTTTTAATCCAAACAAAAATTATACAACTGTGATTTTATAAATGTTTACTGAAAGGCATAACTTTTGAAATGCAAGGAAAATTCAGCTCTCTCCCAAGTATCCTTTTGGCGAAACTTGGCTTCACAAAGGTTTTAAAGTAAATCCTTTCCCTTCACTCAATGAAGGGAAAGGTTGCTATCACATCTTGCTACAAAAAGGAGAAACAGCAAATGTCTGCAAAGTACAATATAGCCTGCTTTAATATTTTAAGTTACAGTTTCATTTCCTCTTACTTTCCTTTACTATCTTCCAAGACAAAATATAAAAAAATCTTCACATTTTTTCCGTTGTTGATTTGTGTCTTCAAAGGCTATAAGTAGCAGCTATTGCATTTGAAACCTAACTAATTACTCAGTACATGTCAACAAATCAGTATGTTAATGAAAATCCATCACATCATTATTATCAAGGATGAAATAAAATGGAATATCCTTTTATGTTCTTAACACTTTCTTTAACTTATATTTTGTAATGTTCTTGTCATTGATGGTCAGAGATTACGTTAATTTAAAATATATGACAAATTGAATCAGTGTAATAAAAAAATTTTAAAAACTTACTTCAAAAAATTTTCAGTCATCTTTGTGATTATGCTTATGACTTGCTACTGATTTTTGCACTAGTAGTAGTTGATGTTACTGCTGGTAATTTTCTATTATTAGGCAGATATGTACTGTTATAATGTAGTTGAAAAAAAAAAAAACATTTTATACACTTCAACATTATAAAGTAAATAAAAATACAAAAATACACAAAATCATTTAACTAAATAAACAGATGCAGTTCAAATCACACACACGCTTTAACCACATTCTCAGTTTATCTACCTGGTTAAAAAAAAATATATGCAGTAATATCAGCTATTGTAGTATGAGAATAGTAGCACCATCCCTGGAGGATGGTTTTAGAAGTTTTATTGCACAATTGGGTTTGGTTTGTCATTATAAATTAATTTCCTTTAACTGCTTAAAAGTACTTTAAGCAAAATATTCCTGTAAAATATACTATATTATAAATATGCCAAGAAATTTTAATTAATTTGGAAAGATGTAAAGTTTTACTTTGGTTTGCCTGTTATATTAAATATTGTTCTTTCACATTATGTCAGTAGGCAAACACAAGATTTAACGAAATATTTATTACATTACATGTTTTTTTTTTTTTATTTTCTATTTTAGATAAATCATTTAATTTAGAATGTGAAAGAACCTTTTCAGTTTATCCGTATTTCTACTTTCTTTTGTCGTATGTTTTTTGTTTTAACATTTATAAATGTATTTATTAAAAGTCTAATACAATACAAAAGTTCACCTAGTTGAACTTCATCAACTATTGAAGGAGAGTAAAAATTCAAAATATTTTGGATTCTTTAGATTTTCATATGATTAATTCATTATACATTCTAAATGATGGTAGGCATTAAATTTGTGGTATCACACACTCTGTGCCTACTGCTGGATTCAGTCATTCAAAGAACTGAAATTACCTACATGGATTTTATATCGTTTTTATCAGTGTAATTTTATTTTTACTCTATTTTTAAAAAATAAACCAATGGATTTTAGTTTCACTTAAAATTTCTGGTTACTTTTTTTCATTATTTATCATATGCACAAAAAAGTTTTAAAATAAAGAGACAGATTAAAAAAAAGCATTATTAAAAGATTAATTCTTATAGAATAGTGCCTTTTTAATCTCTAAGAACACCAAACATTTTATTGTTACAATTAATAACACTTTTTTTTTTTTACTTTTTTACACAAATTACAATGCATAATAATAAGCTTATTTTATAATTATGAGCTTATTTATTTCCTAACACAATAAATTCCATAAGAGATGCTTGGTGTGGAAATAAATTTTTTACACAAGGATGTGTACATACAAGTAAATTATTTGATCTAATAGTAAAATTATAATGCATTGATTATATACAATAAGCTTTTGACTGAGTAATTTTCTTCCAGAAGCTGTTATTGTACACCTTTAGTGTAAGAGCTCTTTGATGTACATAAACATTAGATATTAGCTGTTATATTACTACTTAGAAGGGAAATCTGAAATAGAAGGGAAATAAATCTGAAAGAAAGAGCAAGTAAAGGTATTTTTAATTGTGTTTGGATAATTGAAAAACACTATACATATTATAAATTAATTTTTAGTTTGGAGTTGAAACATAGATCCTCTACCATTGATCAGTCACTTGCGAGCACAGAAAACAATATTTTATACTAGTGTTTCAAATAATACAGCAGAATTTATAATCCCTATTTTTTATATGTATTGTTATTATTGGCCTAGGGAGAAAAATCAACTTAGTATTTGAATGTATAAAACAACAAAATTCAATATCGTGAATGATTTGAAGTGCCAAACTACAGGAGGTAACACTGACAAACTTTACAAGCAACTGGACACACTGGACTTGACACAACTATTCAAAAAATCACTCTATGGAATATAAAATGAATAACTCTAACCAATCTCAAAGACTAAACAGTAACAAATTGACAAAATTGGTAATTAGTTGACAAGAACACTTAAATAAAATTCATCTTGATGCAGGAGATATTTGATACAGGGGTTTTCAATCTGCAAAATAGGGTCTCATCACCTCTTTCTTATACTGTGTAGGCTTTGATATAAGCAAAATAAATTGCCTAGTGGGTTTCTGTATTTTGTAAAAAAAGAAACTATTACACATGCATTCTTAAGGTACATTATTATTTACACTTTTATATTTGAAAGATAAAATATTTGATAAATATATATATATATAAGTTTAATCATCATAGTACATAAGATGGTATTAAACATTTTTATATCTTTGTTAGAAATATACTACTCTCATTTCTTTCCTTTCCATTTAAAAAACAAACACGTTGCATATTAAAATTCTGATGATGCTATATTTTTGTTTAATTTTTGAAAAGTTCTTATTTGTTTTTTTTAAATTTTAGATGTGAAAAAACTGTTATAATTTTTTTCTTCATTTTTCTATTAAAATCAGAACTAGTTTATTATATTTTTCAACTACATGACCCACTGGCATGATAACATGCTAGTAATAATATTAATTTTAATGATCATTTTAAGTAACCCTTCAATATGTAGTAAAGAAGATAATTTGTAACCTGATAAAAAAATAACACAAATTTCATATTATTGTTGCTTATGTTTTATTGTATTTATGAAGAATTTATTTTGTTAATGGTGTGTATTTACAATATTTAATTTTATGTAAAAAATAAAAAGATTGTATCAACTGAAGATGCGAGAAAATCGTGAAAGTACACTTGTGTGCTTTCAGTGTGCTACATAATGATATAACGTAAGTGTCATCCTTCCTAATTTAATTTTATTCAGTATTTGGTGGATCAAGTTATTTATTTATCTTGCTGCTTAATATGTCAGCAATATTCTAATTAAGTACTAAAATGAATTTATATGAAATATTTTCCAATATTGTTAACCATATCACTCTAGTTAGCTTTTTATATTTTTCATGTTAATAGTTAATTGAGTAATTTTAACATTGATTTAATTATTCCTGTAGTGAGAAATGTTTTATACTAATCTCACCTAATTATTTAAAATGTTTTTTAGCATCTGGTATTTCAAAGACCATGGGTATGGATGTAGTGAAGATTTTATCAACTTTTCTGTGGAATATTTATTGAAAACATAAGAATACCTGATGATAAATTATCTATGACAACTTTCAGTGTAATTACTGACAAACTAATGGAACAACTCTGTGATGTAATTGATTCATCAATTTGACATCAAACCATTTAGAATTGCAAAATACATGTACAAATTGTGCATGAAGAAAAGTAAATTTTTATTCTATAATTTATTTTTACTTAATGAGTAACATTAAAACACTTAAATAATCTTATTATTAAAAATTCTATAACTGATTACAGAATTCCCAAATTGTGCGCCGTGGCACTCCGAGGAGCTGCAGCCATGAAATATTGTAAAAGATTCATAATTAATTGAAACAAGAAATTTATAATTATTAATTTAATGTTAATAAAGTAAAAAAATAATGAAGATTCATGAGCTTTATTTATTTTTATCTCTTATGAGTAGTCATACTTCTACTTAGGGTAGAGTGTCATGGAAAAATTTTAATTGGAAAAGGGCGCCATGACTTGGAAAAGTTTGGGAACCACTGGTGTAATGTGTTAATGTTACATAATATAATATTTTAATTATGGTTTGTTTTTTTTTGTTTTGTGTGTTATTTTTTTACTTTTATATTTTTTCTATTTATCATATATTTTGTATATCACACTTAAATTTTTCATAATTTTTACAGCTTAATCATATTATACATGTATGGTAACATAAAACATATGAATGAAACACTTAAGAACAAAAGTAAAAATTATGCTGAGCATAATATAAAATAATAATTTTAATTACATAAAATAAAAAAGACCATAAAAAATAATAAAATATACAAAACTTATAGAGTAATTTGCTGCTACTTCTTTTTTTTTAAATCCAGCTTTAGCCATTTTGGAAATTCAGAAAACAAAATTTTGTATGCTTATAGAACTTTTTAGATAAATTACTTAATGATGCAAATCAAAAATGTTTTTGTTAAAGATGATTTTTTTTCCTAAAATGTTATTTTTTGATTCTGTTTTATCATTGCAGTATTTGTAAGATTTTATTGAATTTTAACGGATTTCAACAAATAAGCCCAATAAAAAGTGTGCATAGTTAGTCAGTTTACTAAGAATTCTGTGTAGTTGGACTATTTATTTCTATAAAAATTTAACTGAAAAAAAGTTCATAAATTATATTATGTATTCCATCATAAAATACATCTCTTTAATTGTATTCTATCAGTCCAAAATTAAAATATTATGATTTAAATTAATTTAAATTGCATTTTAAGGAATAAAGGAAGAAGAAGCAATCTCAATTCGGTTTTAGAGAAAAATCACATACAAAAGATTCATTAATTTCAAAAATCAGTTCAAAAATGCTTGTAATTTTTTTTTTCTTCAAAAAGCATTTGGTACAGTCAATTTTTCTATATAACAGATAAACTGGAAAGGTATTAAAGGAATTGCTTGGAATTTATTTACATTTATTTAATGAAAGGTATTATAACACTAGAATTAAAAATAATGTATAAAAATGGAAAAACAATAACCTTCAGAATTCCATAGAGATCCTGTTTAAGGCTCTTATTATTTAATATATATATAAATGATATTACAAATTTAAATTTAAATGGGAAAATTGTACTTTTTGTAGACGATATAGCTTTAATTATTAAAGCAGACAAAAACTTATTTTCTATAACAATAAATGATTTAAATAGTATTGAAGTTTGGCAACAAGCCAGTAAACTAAATGTAACCGTAAGTAAGACACAATATACATATTTTTCTAAAGATTATGATAATTAAAGAATTTGAATATATAATTATGACTGCGACTGACAAGAAATGTATCAGTCTAACAGTTACAACTGTTGACTCCTTCAAGTATCTAGGTTGCATAATAGATAAAAAGTTAAATATTAAGCTGCATGTAAACAAAGTAATTAAACACAAAAAATCACACAAAAAACTTTAATTGTTGCAAAAGAGGAAATATTAAAAAATTCACTTTTTTCCTTTTACAGCAATCCTATCTGTTATTAATATATTGTTATTAAGATATTGGGAAAAGCAGATTTATCACAATTATTAGAACTGCATAAAAAATTGTAAAAGCATTTAAAGTATATAAAATTTTACTACAAGATGTATTATATTCATATAATAAAAAAAGGGAACTTAAAACAAAGGAAGACAAGATGAAATTTTTAGAGCAAAATTATATTAAAGGAAAATTATCTACGTGTGATCTAATAAGTTCCTTTGTGAAATGTAATCAAACATTTAAAATAGTTGTGAAAATTTAATTGATACTTTATGAATTAATTGTCAAAAGTTAAAATATTTACCTAAAATAAAATGACAATTTAAAATCAATCACACACAAGCATGATAAATTATTTTTAACTATTCACTAAAATAATAACCTTTAATGGTAACTTAAGGTCAAGAAAAAGATATTAAACAACGATCACACAACCAGAATTTCTACAAACTAATCTAGAAAAATCACATATACTATACTAAGCATTGTTGCTATATACTATCTATCCAAACTTACATTATTGCTAACTGTATGCAAAATTATTCCTATTCTGTATGAAACAAATCTCATTGTATATTTTGTTACTATTTATCAAATAGAAACTTTTCTTCTATTGCAATTTCTCTTCTAACAAAGAGAAAAATTACCTTTTGTTAACATGTTAAACAATACTTAAAAAACTAACTTTTTACGTCTGTTTTTAATAGAACATAAAATTGATAACAAAATATTCCACTATTACTCTGGAGAATATAACAAAATTACTAACACACTTTAAGATCTTCAATGATTTGCTAAATTGACTGATCAACACCAGACCTATCTCTTTTTCTGTTTAGCCTTTGGAATCACTGTAAGGTATTAATTCAGAGGATGACTGAGGATGTTAAGCATGAATGTAATTGAAGTGCAGTCTTGTACATTCTCAGATCGACCATTCCTGAGATGTGTGGTTAATTTAAATCCAATCACCAAAGAACACCAGTAGCCACAATCTAGTATTCAAATCCATATAGAAGTAACTGGCTTTACTAGGATTTGAACCTTAGAACTCTTGACTTTAAAATCAGCTGGTTTGTGATGATGAGTTCACCACTAGACCAACCCGGTGGGTTAACTGATCAACAGTAATTAATAATTAAAAGCTACACAATGCTCTTTTAAACTATTATATATGTTTGATTGTCCTTCAAATCATTACTATTATATAAAGCAGTAACTATACATTGTAGCTTTCCAGTTTTTGAACCTTCTTGTTTTATTGTAACTCCTACATATATCTTATTACGAATAGTGTACCTAGCAGTATTAAAACTTTTGAAATATTTTCTATTAATGATTTTTTCGAGGCCTGTGTAAAGAGAAAATTTTGATTTGGAACCCGTACTGAAATAATTAAGATCAAGTATTATTCCTGTAAAGTCTTTCCTTATAATTATCATGTCAATGTAATCCAACACAGGCACAATAACTGTTTTATTACTCTTCTTTGATTTTCTTCTTGTTGTATCATTAACTTTTATTTTTATCTGCGCTACAACTTTTATAAATTCTCTACTATAAGAACGTGGGAAAGCAGCCATCGCTTCCTGAATTTCTGCTTCTTGCTCAGGCATGTCGATATGATTAAACAAGTTTAATATACATTTACCTAATTCTATGTAGCTTCTGCTACTTTCTCCCAGTTCATATAATGAATAAACATATTGACGGACTTCCTTATTAGTTAAATTTAATTTTCTTTTAAAGTATTCCACGGAGAATATTTTTTTGAATAATTCCTCTTTTATTTCCTTATTAGGAATTTTTACTGTAACTCTATAACCCATATTATTATAATTTATTTTAGTTGCTGTTAAATACCCTAAATCTAATAAAAAATTTAATAATAAATGTGTTTCTTCGATACTAAACATACCATCCTTTTTTTTGTTAACCGCCTTACTTAACATTATAATTTCTGTATCTGTAATCTTATATGTAGTTCCTATTTCAACAGTTCTATATTTAAAAAGATTACGCATTTTCCTTATGATAATTTCGTTTAAAAATATGTACTTTAAATTTTCTATAGAGTCCGACCTGATCCAGTAATTCTTAAATTCTTTTAAACATAAGAAGTTACCAACAGAATATGCATATAGCTTAAGTTTACTATTAGGTATGCTGTAGCCGCCATACCATGTTTGAAGTTTCTTCATATTACTATAAATATCAAATTTTTTTGTCAAACTTTTTACTTCATTTTCAGTAAATCCATAATAATTATTGTACGGATGTTTCTCGGTAAAAAGAAAACAGATGATATTTGCTTCTATTATGGAAAATCTCGACAGCCTTACACAAGCGTTAAGAAGCGCCTTTTCTACGTACTGATTAGATTTTAACAATGTCGAAGTAAATTTTGAAAGGAAAGAAATAATTTTGTCTACATCCTTTCCATCATTAATTATGGTTTGTTGAATTGGAGCATCGTAATCGTCTATGAGCACAATTACCCTTCTATTAAAATGTAAATAAAGGTACTCTGATAATAATTTTAAAGACATTACCATATCACATTCTAAGAAGACAGAATTTAGACTAACATTTAGATCAGGAAAATAATAACTGTTAAATGTACTTTTTTCCTTTTCATTCAAACAATTAGTAATCAGTAAGTATTTGTGCAAAGAATACGTTATTTTCACCATACTTCTAAAACTTCTCATAAAGTTCTCCCAACTTTTCCCACTTAACAGCTTAAAGTCTACATAGATAACCGGATGTTGTCCGAAATGTTCTTTAAAAAATGCATTATCCTTATACACATCTAAATAGTCGTAACTGTTATTTTTTTCATACTTATTTGTAAAGATTCTGTAATTTTTATTCTCACTTTTTGGTACCCTTGTTCCATTTTGGTCCACCGCAATCTCACAGAAACGTCTTATCATGTCCATATTGGTACTTTTCCCAAAGCGCTGAGGCGCTGTTATTAATATAAAATTATTGCTGAAAAATTGTTTTATCATCAAGGACTTATCAACAAAAGCAGGAGATTCAACAACAGCAGTGTAATCGCTTTTTCCTAAAGCAAACGTTTCGATGTCTTTTCCCTACAATCACAAACAAAATTATTCTATTAATATTAATAATTAATATTAATAATTTTAAATGAGAGGTTAATATTAATAAATCAATACATTTAAATTAAAAAAAGGAAACGAAATTGGATTTGAACCGATGTGTCCTTCCCTTGTAAGATCCAAATATTTCGTTAATTAAAGTTTTATTTGGCTATAACTCTGAAACCAATGAAATGAAAATAAGTACCACTTATGATGTATCGTTGAAAAGTTCTCAATTACTGCACTTAAGAAAAACTCCAAAATCCAGATTTTGGGGATTTTAGGCTTTTTTTGGACACTTTTGGTGCAGTAGATTGCAATCAAACGGGAAGGTGCACAACTAGATGTTACAGCAGTCCTAAATCCAAAATTTCAACATTCTACGGCTAATCGTTTTTGAGTTGTGAGATAAATACGTGCATACGTACGTACGTACAGACGTCACGCCGAAACTAATCAAAATGGATTCAGAGATGATCAAAATCGATATTTCCGTTGAAATCTGAAAACCTAAATATTTCGCGATCACTTCCTTTACTTCGAACAAGGAAGTAAAAATAATGTACAGAAGTATTAAACAAAATTCTAGTAAATGAATAAAAGTAATAAAATTAATGATAAATACTTACAAATGAGTTCGCAATAAAACACAGTAATAAAAAAAGTATTAATAAATACATTATATGGAATAATATATTTTTCTTAACAATTAAAATTGTGCAATGCGCTTTCAAACATGAGTAAAAAGTAAAGAAGGTAAAGGCTGCTTCATAGAGAAAAGATAAGCCAATCAAAATATTTCGTGTTATCTTAAATAAAATTATACACATTCCATTTAACAAAATCCGCCCGAATAAAAAATTAACTATTATGAAACAATTTTATCTTAAAATTTTGTTATCGATATTATAAGCAACAATCAGATATTTAAATACACATATTAATCACAATATTTGTGTAAATTAATTCCGTAACGGCAAGAAAAGATAAGTACGTAAAGAATACGTTTTTTACTATAAGTAACTTCTAAAAAATAGGACTTTTGGGAAGATTATAAATTTTACTTTGATGCTAAATAAGAAAAAATTTACGGTACATTAAGACAAACGTCATTCGTTGCAAACGATTATTCTTCCAAAACATAACTGGCCACCTATACATAAATTTTGGAGGTATAAGCTTACAATACATAGGCCAAGATTACAAAATTAAACAAGAACTTTTATTCACATGTATTTTTCGACATACTTATTTTCCAAAACTACTTTGGGATTTGGTTTGCTTAGCATTTCTCTCGCCACCACCCCATTCGGTCGCGCTAAAGCATAAGACCGATTGTCTGTGCCAGAAATGGCGACGGAGCCTCGAAACAGTTTAGCGATCAGTGTCCTGAATAGAGCTAACCTAAAAGCGTGAGCGGAAAAAGCATGGTATCATACACCACTCGCTTGCGTGTCCCACCGCCCACTTTTCATATCACTAAAATGGGTAGGCACACCGCGTCAACTACTAAAACATACGAGTATATGACAATCAATAATTAAATTTATCTCGTCAAAGACAGCAATTCACTGCCACGCCTAGACCGCTGAATGCAAGCAAATACCTGTCAACTATTAAAGGGCTTGGAGCATTAATTAGCTGGTGGTCAGCCATATATCTCTAGGTTAGCTTCCGACAGCAGTGCGGTAGGAGTCTTTCCCTTAAGTAAAGTACTGATGTCGGTTGAACATAGCAACTGCTATGTGGCTCTCGCCATATTGACTCGCCGCTTGTGAGTGGTCAATTTTCCCCTTGATCCCTGAGTTCCAGGACGGCCCGGTCTCTTGCCCTCCAACAGCAGGGCAGTCAAACATCAGGTGTTCATTTGATTGGACCTCCCTGCAGACGCACAGCTCATCAGCTGCCAGGCAGAAACGAAACAAATATTGGTTCAAATTAACATGGTTGGTGAGCACCTGGGCACCCGTTGGCCATAAAAACGAACTCGAGGCATACCATCCCCCCCAGATCCCGTATAAACTTGTTCAGGGATCTTCCTTTAGTCGTAGTGTCCCATTCCAGCTGCCATGCTTCCACTGCGAGGCTCTGCAGTCTCTTCCGTAGGCGGGAGATGGGCAACTGAATGAAATTTTGATCCGGTGCATTGTGATCACCGTTCCGTTCCGGTACTGGCCCGGCCCGAAACCGCATTCTAAATACCTCGGCCTCCCGGCCTCTTCGCAATCTCCACATGGCTGCCCAAACTTTCACCACTAAATCGATTGGGAGAGTCTTTCCCAGTACGGTGGTAGCCTCGTAGGAGGTTGTTTTAAAAACACCAGTGCATACAATTAAGGCTCTGCGCTGGGCACTCCTTAAATTTTGAATAAGTGCTTTATTCATATCCAACCTATGCGCCCAAACAGGTACCGCATAAGAGGTCATGCTTTCGAAGATACCTCGGTATACCATGTAGATTTGACGGCCAGACATCCCATAGTCCTTCCGTGCAATCCTCCTAAGCTTGTGCGTCACTGAGACGGCGTCCGCCGGTACTTGCCTAATTTGCCTACTTAGGGAAAACAAATTTAAACAAAAATGCAAATGCATCTGCAAAATGTGTCGGTTGGGTCGAGGGAATGAAAAAAATTTGCTCATAACGCATATTTATAACCTTTTGTTTTGATGTGATCCGAACAGGAAAGTTATCTGAAATGGAACATTAATTGCTAGAAAAAAAATGAAAAATTAAATAATTAAAAATCTCTTTAATGTTAATAAATTGTTACAATAAATTTTAGGTCTTTCAGCTTTAACCCGTCCTGCTAATTTGTACTTGGAAAATTGAACACGTGTTACAAATTCCTTTTTTAACCATTAATGCTCTGTTTTTAAGTAGCCATCTTTTGCATCTAAAATTTTTAAAATTAGTATGTTCTCAAAAAGGTTTAAACATTCCTTCTTGTTTATGATAGTTATCAGTATAGTTTATATCACCTTTATCTGTAACAAGTTATCCCATATTTTCTGTAAAAATTCTGTTAATTATTCCAGGATCGGTTATATTTTTTTAAATCCATTCCAAATAAACATTTTGTTGTTGTTACCTTATTTAGTTTGTTTATTATAATTAAACTTTTTTAACATCTCTATCGATCTTCCAACTACTATTTTTATTTTCCTACTACGTTCTCTTGTTCCTCCTTACAGTATAATGCAACTAATTATTCTTGCTTCCTCTTATTTTTATTCTGTTTGTGTTTGTTAGTATTATTAGATTTCTGTGTAAGTATTTAAGTAGTTGAAAACTGGTCGTTAATTTCAAAGGTCAGAGTAATATTTACTTATCTGAGGTAAAGGATTTAATGGGCTGCGGTTCATAGAAATTATTCTAAGAAAATTCTCAGTGGAAAGAAAAGATGAAAATTAAAGTGGAGATTGGTTTAAGAGAATTCAAAGTCAAGGTTATTTTAAGAGAAAATTTAGATGGTTGTAGAAAATCATACCTTTACCACTTTGTGTGTGTGTGTGTGTGTGTGTGTGTGTGTGTGTGCGTGCGCGCGCGCGCACGCGTGTAATAATAACAAACAATTTAATTATTAATAATTAATTATAGAAATAGCTGTTAAAAAAAAAAAAAACTTTGCCATTATACTACAGGCCTAAGCCAATCAATTAAATGTTAGTTTATGATGAAGTTTCATTAAATAAAATTTCTGTTCTATTTATTTCTTGACTGCTTCATTCATAGATTGATAAAAATAACTCCATGACGGAAACCCGCGGCTAAAATTTTTTTATGATATAATAACGACTTTAATTTATAACTGAATTTATACAAAATCATTCCTTATCTAAAGAATTAACAATAAAAATTTGTAATATAAAATTTTGTAATAGTCATTACGCAATAACGGTGTTAAGCTGTCAAGTTGTTTCAAATGCACTAATGTAAGCTTTACACAATACATAAAATATATAAATATCAATTTTGTAAATCAAGTGTAAGACATAATCGGGCTGGTCAGTGGTTAATGCGTCGTTGAAAATCAGTTGTTTAACAGCTGATTTTTGAGTTGAAGTTTCTAAGATTCAAATCTTTTTTTTTTCCGTAGGAAGTGGGAAAATTTGCCCAGCAGCCAGCACATACTGGGTGTTGGGGCTTCACCGCCTATGAGGTGGGACCCACTAAAAACTCACTCCCTCACGCAGGGTGGTGCTGGAATTGAAGTAAAAGCATAACATCAGCACCACCCGCGTCACTGGTACACTTCTCATTCAAATCAATATTTACATAACACATTCAGACATTGTTTACACTGAATATTTACTAATAATATACACAGCTCAGAATTAATAATAATTAATAACACATACACCTCAGAATATATACACTATAGCTATGCCGGCCTCAGACAACAGCAACGCGTCCCGCGGGAGCCGTTGATGACGACAATGCCAAGGCACCTCCGCCACCCGCCTACGAAGACTGGCGCCCATCGCCGTCCTCAATTGACCTCTCCTTGTCCTCCTGATGGTCCGCCTCTATTAGTTTCTGCTGTAGCATCCTTTTTTTTTTTTTTTTTTTTTGTTATAACTTGTTAAGCACCCGAAGGCAACCAGCCTCCGCCTGTTAAGACATAGCATGGTCGCCTTGCAGTGCCGTGGCAGCAGTCTCTGCCCACCCTAACTGCCTCCTTACGGAGGATCTCCCGCCGGGGTCCCCAAAGCCTCTTCGGGGTGAGCCAACCACCTCATTTTGGCAGCTAACTCCCCCCTCTTCAATGGGGCTACCCTCCCCGTCCCTAACCTACATGTAGCCGGCACGCCTTCCGCGTACCGCTACCCCCACGCGTTCCTCACATACCTGAGGGTCCATGATGCCATCATCGGGGAGCCCCGACCCCACTACACTTGCCAGTGGAGCCAGAACACCCTAGGCATTAAGGCTACCTCCCTTGGCCCTACACGTCGCCACGCTTCAACCCAGCCTCCAGAATCTTTTGAGGCTTTATTATTTTTTTTATTTTTTTTTTTTTTTTTATTAATATATATAAATTTTTTTTTTTTTTTTTTCCCATTGGGATGACACTCCCGTCATCCCGCACCCAGGAAGTATCTAAGTCTTTTCCAAAGGTCCGGCAACTCTACACATGCCGAACCAGAACGACTTAACATATATAATAAATCCTAATACATATACAAAAAATCCTAATTCTAAGCACATAATTTTTTTTTTTTTTTTTTTTTTTTTTTTCCCATTGGGATGACACTCCCGTCATCCCGCACCCAGGAAGTATCTAAGTCTTTTCCAAAGGTCCGGCAACTCTACACATGCCGGACCAGAACGACTTAACATATATAATAAATCCTAATACATATACAAAAAATCCTAATTCTAAGCATATAATTTTTTTTTTTTTTTTTCCCATTGGGATGACACTCCCGTCATCCCGCACCCAGGAAGTATCTAAATCTTTTCAAAGGTCCGGCAACTCTACACATGCCGGACCAGAACGACTTAACATATATATTAAATCCTAATACATATACAAAAAATCCTAATTCTAAGCACATAATTTTTTTTTTTTTTAACCATTAAATTAATAACTATGACTACAATAAATATGACTAACCTACTACTTGCGATACCGACCAGTCTGCGGTGCACTTAGAGGTGTGCCCGCATTCGAGGGGGTTCTTCTGTGGCCTTCAAATGCAGAATGTGGTGAGCCAGACTCTCCATCTGTTGCCATTCTTCTCTGGACCGGACCATGCGTCTGACCACATCGTCGGGTGAGAACGCCGCTACCCGTCTCCTTTCGGCGTCCCACCGGACACAATCGAACCAAGTGTGCTCGACTGTGTCCTCTTCATCACAGTACCTGCACATTGCTGATCTTCTTCGCCGAAACCTGTGCAGGTAACTGTTGAAACCGCCGTGGCCCGTGAGTAACTGGGTGAGGAAATAATTTACTTCTCCATGACGCCTCCCCACCCAGGTTCTCACGTCCGGGATCAGACGCCGGGTCCACTGGCCCGCCTGACTCACCTCCCAGCGCTCCTGCCACCGATCTAGAATCTGTGTCCTCGCCTCTTCTTTTGAGACCCCGCCAAACCGCAGACACCTCTCCTCTACTAGTAGGTCTATTGGCGGGGATCCCGCGACGACACAGATTGCATCATAGGAGACTGTTCTATACGCACTGGCTGTGCGCAGGAGCAGCCTCCTATGTATCGACACCAGTTGCTTCCTGTACTTGTCCACAGACATGGCCCTGCTCCACGCAGGGGCCGCGTAGAGCAACACCGAAGTCACCGTCGTCGCGATGACCTTTCTCTTCTTCTCAGTTGGCCCTGCTGTATTGGCCATTAGGCGAGAGATAGCCGTCAGTAGACGCTCGCCCTTCGATGATACCTCTTGGACGTGGGGCCCGAATGAACGATTACTGTCCATCCAGACCCCAAGGTACTTGGCCTTCTTCACCTGCCTAACGTCCACGCCCCCGATAGCCAGACGAATATCCTGATGCTGTAGCATCCTTATAAAATACCAGGCACACGCAGTCCATCCCTCACCGGGAGAAAACATCCACACATTCAAATCCTAGTAAAAGTTAAATGCTTTTATACGGATTTGAATACTAAACAGTGGATGTCGGATGTACTCGGTTTACAGTGGATATCGGTAGATTACTCCTCATTTAAATGTCATACATATCACCTTTATCTCAGTGGATCGTGGGGGATTGCTTATTGTTTACTAGTTGAACAGATTGCAGCGTACACCTTAGGAAAATAAAAAAAGTTTAAAACCCCAAAATGGCGGAAAAACTACATTTTTAATAATTGAAAAAATATATATGCCATAAAAACACCTCCAAAACACGAGATAAATAAATAATATTAACTTAGCGTAAGTAGAAGTTAGAAATAATTACTTTGTTAGAAATGAATTAATAATTGAGGGAACAGTAACAATAATAAGAATATTCGTTGGAAAAGACTGATTAGACTTCTCATTGATAACTTGATTTTTTTATATTTACTATGTAATTGATAATTATATTATCTGTGATGAATGTTAAAATTGCATTTATCACAAGCAACGTGAAAAACAAAACTTTTATTTATAATTTGATATAATTCTTACGATTTTTCGGTAGATTTCATAAGAAAGCTACCTACTGTAACGGGTACCATGATTCGACTTCCGGAAAATTTCGATATATCTTCGCGTTTCAGAACCCCAGACCCCAAAACCACCGTCAGTTCAAAAGTTTATATATACATTTATATATATATATATATATATATATATATATATATATATATATATATATATATATATATGTATTTATATATTTATATATATTTCCCTTTCTTGTGGACACGATAACTGCCGTAATTTATGCGCCAATCACTTTCAAATTGATACATATAATATAACGACCCAAAATCTCGATCGAGTTCGTTAATGGGAAAAATCGGACCATGTGGGTGGAAATGGGAGGGCTTTACGAAAAAAACAAGATATTGCTATAACTTTCTTATTAAGTAGAATATCGAATTCGTTTAAAGTTCCTACTATTCTTTGGATAAGGACCTAAAACTTATTTAAGTAAAGTTTTTTGATATCACCAACCATTGGCCAAGGGGGTGAAAAAATGGGGTTTTGAAAACAAAAAATATCATACCTCCCTTAATAGGCACAGTATCGAATCGGTTTAAAGTGATCGTTAGTCCTTTAAACATTACCTAAAATGTCAACAATATTTGATATGACTAACCCTTACCTCAAGGATAGCCAAAATTTTGCTAGAATTGTAAGAAGACGGGGCTTGTCGTACGCTAAACATGTGAAACGTTTTTCACATGCAACCATTGTCGTATTGAGTAAATTTGAAGTTTTTTTTAACTTTAAGATGGAAATCTTTTTTATTCCCAACTTAGCACCGGTGAAATCTATCTCCGGCATCTATCTTCCGGCATGCCGGAAGGCGGATTTACAGATTTTTTCTTTAATGAACACTCAAAAAGATAACATAATAGAACAGTATTATATAAAAATCAATCTCATTAACTTGACATAATTTGACATTGTTAGTAAGACATAATTGCTTAAAAAGAAGTTTATTTTCTTTAATGATTCATACTGCAATACGATGTATTAGAAAGAATATTACTAAAAGTAAATTTTAATATTTCGATACACTCATTTAAATCGAATATTTAATATTTAAAACAAAATATATCAAACCTTAGTTTAAGGATTGCTAGTTTTCTTTGTGGAAATTTTATTATTGTACAGTAGGTGTTTAGTGCATACGTTTTTAAAACTCTGACAAATCTCAGATGTACAAATGGGGAACGTTACAAAGTAGAATAACATGAAAATAATTAAAACAGAAACAAATATAATTTAAATGAATTTTAGGAAATCGATGATCATACGTTTTCTGACATGCCTGTATATGCTAATATACATTTTACATCCGATTTCAATATACCATCGAATCTATTCTGGCCTGTTGAAAATATTTTGAAAAATTTATATAGTATTATTAAAAATGGATGGCCACAGTTTTTTCAAATCAGTTTTACATTACTTTTTTTCTTCCAAAATATATTTTTATAGAAATATTGGTTAAAAAAATATGAGTTTAATATCGTTTTGAATTCTACAAATGTTTTCGTTTTCAGATCTCTTTAAAAATTCATAATATAAAAAAGAGATAATTCTCTTCTTTTTTTGAAAAATTGGTATTCATATTTTAATTTCGAATTTTCTTATATAACAAAACTGAATAAATTACTAAACAAACTACCGATTTTTATATCATTGTAGTAACTGGTAAAAAATAAATTTCTATCTCCAATGTGCCAGATTATATTTTGTTTAAAATAAAAGATAAAGTATTTGTTTGGTCTAGATATCATTTTTAAATATATTTTATACTATTTATAATACTGCATAACTGTAAAATACTATCTGCTCTCATGATAATAACGGTTGTAAGTACATATTTATATATATATATATACTTTAATCAGACACTGGCATTCAGGATATTATTTATGGATATACTTTTTAAAAACTAGGATTACCACTGTACCCGCAATAGATAAATTTGAATCAATATCTTCAAAGTGCTACTCTTGTAATACTTGTACTTTAGTTTGTAGTTGTACAAGGCCGGTCTTGGTTTGGATATGATATTACTTTCCCTTTTTACCACTCATATTAACTCGCTCTTGGACTATGTATGTGAGATTCATGGCACGGAACCTATCAGTCGAATTTTGAAGCACTTCCGGTTATACATTCGCTCTGGCATTTTTCATGCAGGTTTGCTCCTGATGACAACACATTTTACCAACATTTTCAAGTCGCTAAGATGCCCCTAAGTTAATAAGTGAAAAAAATGCCCCTTGAACTTATGCAACCTCGTTTACATTCATATTTTCTTAGTGAAAGAAATTTTCTTAGCGAAAGAAGTTTTCTTAATGAAAGATAACCTAGCCTGTTTTGGTAAATTTGGATCTAAAATTCGCACACGTTTGAAATACATAATTTTACCAAAACGTGTGGCTCTATTTACTATTACAACCGACTGGAGGTAAATGATAACACGCTATTAGTTTTATAAACAAGTGAGATATAATATATTAATGTATACAGTTGCTACTAGAAATTCTGTACAGTAGCGACCGAACTTTTGGGAAAACTTAGAATTTTTTTCTTATGCGTGATGAATGACCTAATCGGACGAGCGGTTGCCGAGATAGGGTATCGTCGAGGGGATCGAAAAAGTTTCCAGAGCGCTAGGATCGACCGTTTTTCGAGATATTTGCGATTTTTGTCCGAAAATTCGGATCCGGTTAAAATGTATTAAGTTTTCCCAAAAGTTCGTTATATTTAATTTGTTATCACCCTTGACATTTTAATTGAATTACAATAATCACTTTAAACTTAAGAATGTATGACACTTTAGTCATAATTGAACTTAAACATTATCAAGAAACTATGAGTCCCCTTGGACTAAAATGAAAACACAACCGCACTGTGCGGGATTTTTACGTAGAATATAACTAACACTAATTGTCCATCCGAATGAAAAAAAAAGTGACCGTACTGGGCGGGACTCTAACGATTCAAGAAGAACATAGCGTTGCTTCATTTCATCATCTACCATCTCACCAAAAAATACAGTCCGTACTAGCTCAAAGTTCTACCATGTATATTTTAATATTTCTAATATGAAGGGTATCTATCTTAAATTAAACGCACTAAAAGTAAAGAATATTTTAGGACGGTATCTCAGAACGGATTTGACAACAAGCTTTAATTGTGATAAGGAAGATTATTTATAAAGTCATAGCTTCAAATTAAAAATTTGCAAGTTTTTGCAAATTTTTTCTGTTACAACTTAGTTTAGTTCTACGGTTCGAATCCTAGTAAAGACAGATACTTTTATACGGATTTGAATACTAGATCCTGGATACCGGTGTTTTTTGGTGGTTGGGTTTCAATTAACCACGCATCTCAGGAATGATCGACGTGAGACTGTACAAGACTACACTTCATTTACATTCTTACATATTATCCTCATTCATCCTTATTCAGCCTCTACGGTGGTTCCGGAGGCTAAACGAAAAAGAGAGAAAATAGAGACGTGGGATAAAAAGATATAGTAAAAGTGTAAAAATATTTATAGCTTTTTATATGTATGTATCCTTTGGGTGATATATTAAAATTGACATATTTTCATATTTTTAATGGTTTATTTAAGTTGCAAATTATTTTTTATACTTTTTTAAGCAATTCATGTAAAATTATTTGCTGCATTGTTGGTGCAGCAAGAACTTTACGTATTTGTGTAACGACTGGTGTGGATTTACATAGACCACCATCGGTTTTTCTGGTAGAAGTTACCTTTTTGCCAGTATTTAATGCGGAAATATCAGCAGTGAGGAACTTTACCTGTTCTGATAAAGCTTCTACCAATTTTGTCAGTTCTTTACTCGATTCACATTCTTTTTACGTTGTTTGAGAGGGCATGCACGAAACAAATACCATGTTGTACGGGTCCTCATGTTCAGGGATTTTCTGAATTCTGAAAAGAATACTTTCTGCTCAGTACAGATCATTAATTTTCTTCCTTATAAAGAGGCATTCCAGAAACCTTGCCGAGTATAGACCTTTACAATTTATACATTTTTCTTCCTCAGCGCATGTGCTCTCATCACGTTCTGTACGACTGCAACATGTACAAACCTGTTCGTTTTTGCAACCAATTTTGTTGTGACCAAAACCCTGACATTGGAAGCAGCGTCAGAGGTTTGGTACATATGGTCGCACACTAACCAAAATACGGTCGCACTGACCGATTTATTCGGTCAGATACGAACTAGCGATGATGTCAGTTCTAGACTGGAAAAGGTCAGAACTAGCGATGATGATGCTAAATCGACGCCATTCTCCCTTCTCATAATCCGCTGAACTGAGGTGACTACTGCGTTGACAACTCTTCCGCAATTACTGGTAAATCTACATCAGCCAAGTCACAGCAAAAGAACTTTCCTTTGCTACAATTTAGCGTTGTATGGGTCTGTCCTTATAAAGTTAAGGGCTAGCAGTTTTCGGCATTGTTCTTCGTTATTAACTTCAACAAGTAGAGCGCCACCTCTTAGTTTTAAATATTTTGGTGACTCACAAGCTGTTATGATGTTTCTATTTATTATGAAAGGTGAAATTTTTTCGAAGGATTTACCTTCCTCGTTGTATTTTAAGTCAAGAAACCGTATAGAAGAAACTTTACCAATCTCCGTAAAATTTCTACTTTCCTTCTCACTAGTTAAATCCTCAGCCGGCAACGTCGGTCGAAGTCTCTTAAAACACCGTTTTTGTTGGTTTTTTTCAAGTGGACCAACAACCACTGAAAGATTTTTATTTGGGCTGCCATACGGTTCGCACGAGTACCGGCAATATAACGGACCACTTCGCAGAATTCACGCATACTGGAGCTAGAGCTAAATACGATTTGGCTTGCCCAGGTGACAAAAACCCCAGAGACAAAAAACAGGTGCCCAGAGGACGTCGTTCGAGATTCATTACGTAGTGCCATCCACCCATCGGCACGATAGTTTCCACTTTGGATTACGGTTACGTTTCGTAAGGTGTAATATCACTACGTGTAAGTGTAAAAAGAAATAGTGTAGGATGTTGTGTAGTTATGCAATGGTGTATGTTGTAATTAGTGTAATTTTCTTGGTATACTGTATGTGTGTAGTAAAGTGTTCTGTAGTTCTGTGTATAATGGGAGGAAAAGCGGCAGAGTAAGGCGCTGGGGACGCCAACCCCGACAATCTTAAAGAATGACTTCTCGCCGGGATAAAGCACGCAAGGACTTATTTTCTATAACAATTGATGATTTGAATAGTACTGAAGATTGGCAACAAGAAAGTAAACTATCTGTAAACATAAGCAAAACACAATATTTAAATTTTTCTAAAGATTATGACAATAACAGAATTCTAATAGAGAATTAAGATTGCGACCTTGACAAGAATTGTACCTGCCTAACAGTTAAAGCTATTGATTCCTTCAAGTATTTAGGATGCGTAATAGATAAAAAGTTAAGTATTAAGTTGCATGCAAAGAAAGTAATTAAATACATAAAATCACACAAAAAGGCTTTAAATGTTGCAAAATAGGAAGTAGTTAAAAAATCAGTTTATTCCTTTTACATTCAATCCTTTCTATTATATGTTATTAAAATATGAATAAAAACAGATTTATTGCAATTATTAGAACTGGATAAAAAGTCTGTAAAAGCGTTTAAAATAGATAAAATTATTCTAGTAGATAAATTTTATTTGTATAATATCAAACTGATATAATATTAATCTGATGTGAACACCACATGGCTTCCTTGTACGCCTATTAAATTCCATATACACATTTTTTTTAATGAAAAGTAGATAAAACTTTATTTCATTTTTTATGTAATTTTTATTTTTTTTTTTTCATTTTTAACTGTAATTTTTTCATTATTTTTTTTTTCTCTTCAGTCATTTGACTGGTTTGATGCAGCTCTCCAAGATTCCCTATCTAGTGCTAGTCGTTTCATTTCAGTATACTCTCTACATCCTACATCCCTAACAATTTGTTTTACATATTCCAAACGTGGCCTGCCTACACAATTTTTTCCTATATTTATTATTATTGAATTATTATTTATTATAAAAATACTTTACAATCAGACGTTAATAATTATTATAAATCAATTTATGTAAATTAAAAAAAAAAAAGTTAAGAAAAAAGAAGATGAAGTCGGATCGAATTCGAACCGATGTGCCTTCCCCTTGTAAGATCCAAATATTTCATTAATTAATTTGATTTGGCTATAACTCTGGAACCAGTGAAAATAAGTACCACTTATGATATATCGTTGAAAAGTTCTCAATGAGGGCTTATTACTGCAGTAAAAATTCCAAAATCCAAATTTTGGGGATTTTATACTTTTTTGGACACTTTTGGTTCAGTCGATTGAAAAGAGAAGGTAAACAACTAGATGTTACAACAGTCCTAAATCCAAAATTTCAACATCTTACGGCCAATCGTTTTTGAGATATGCGAGATACATACGTACGTACAGAAGTCACGCCGAAATCATTCAAAATGTATTCATGGATGGTCAAATGGGCAGTTCCGTTGAAATCTGAAAACCAGAATTTTTCGCGATCACAATATTTCCTTTACTTTGTACAAGGAAGTAAAAAAGGAACTTAAAAGAAAGACAAGATATAATTTTTAGAGCAAAACTATATTAAAGGAAAATTATTTAAGTATGATTTAATCCTTTATTAAACCTAATCCCGAACTTTCAATAAAGATTCGCGAATTTAATCGATCCTTTATAAATTAATTGTTAGACGTTAAAATAATTACTTAAAAAAACTTTACAACCTAAACCACACACACATACATAATAAATTATTTTTAAGCAATCTTTAAAATAATATCCTTTAATCGTAAGACCAAGAAAATAGATGATAAACAACATAACCTGGCGACCCGCCACTCCTGGGAATAGCTGGTAAAGCATTACTTCAGAAGGGAGGTAAGCGTCCACACACACATTCAGACAACAAAGCAAATAGCAAAGCACATACACACACAAAAAAGTTCCATACATAACAAAAAAACCCAGCACAAAACAACCACACACTTAAACGAAACATAGCAATACTGTATTTATTACCAAACTTAAATTATTGCTATTGTATATGCAGCTTTTTAAACAAGTCTTATTTTACGTTTCATAACTATTTATCAAATAGAAATTTTTTTTCTAATACAATTAATTTCTCTTCTAATAAGGGAATTTTTCCTTTTGTTGCCACGTAAAATCAACGGTTAAAAAAATGTAATTCTTACGCACGTGTTAAATAGTCACTCAATACATTAAAAAAATAAGAACAAAGAATATTCCACCATTTCTCGAGATGATATAACTAAATTACTAACACACTTTAAGATCTTTTGTCACTTGGTAAGTTAACTGATCAATTAAAAGATACATGTTTTATTGCCCTTCAAATCTTTACTATTACATAAAGTAGTAACTATACTATATATTGTGGCTTTTCAGTTCTGAACCTTTTTGTTTTACTCAAACTCTTAAATGTATCTTATTACAAATATTATACATAAGAGAATAAGAAACCTTAAAATATTCTTTATTTATGATTTGTTCAAGGCCTGTTTACAGAGAAAATTTTGATTTGAAACCTGTATTTAAATACTAAAATTCAAGTATTATTCCTGTATAGTCTTTCCTTATAATTAATATATCAGCGTAATCGTACATAGGCACTATCATTGTTTTATTACTCTTTCTCGATACTTTTCTTTCGATATTTGAAAGCATACAGCGGTTCCTACCTAAATATTCAATTTTACTAGATTACAAAGCCAAATAATAGATGCTCAGTTGGGTGAACTAGATTCCTTTATACTAATGTTACGGTAATAAGGCGAATATTATTTTAGGACCACCCTGACAGTTACTAAATATTGTTAATCCTAAGGATTAATTATGATATATAGTTTAATCCTAAGAATTATTAATCGATAAATTTAAATTCCCAGTCAATTAGTACTGATATTTTATAAACATTTTCGAAATAACCCAACAGTTTTGTCTTAGTTCACTATATATCTTTTTTCTGTAAAACAATTTAGACCACGCAATTCATTTCGTAAGGGTGAGTTTTGACTTCATAGTGCCTTCTCATTATCAGAAATAGATAACAGACAACTTTTAAATATTTATGAAATGTTTGTAAGTACCGATTGAAATGTTATTATTGAAAATCATTGATTAAGGATGCAATAAATAAAATATGATACTCGTTCTGTGTGTTACATAGAACTGGGAAACGATAACTAGTCATCATAAATATTAATATTATTTAATTATGATTAAAATTGAGTAACCATAACCAAAGATAACGTCTTCCAATATCATTAGCCCTCGTCGCAACAACTCATCATTGTTTAAAAAGAATTAAATCACTTGCTTTTTTAACCATTGCGTTCTTCCATGACGATAGTTTTTCGAGGTACTCGAATTGACAACTACGATTCCAAATGTCAAAGTTGTTCTGTTTCAACTGTATTAAATAATTTCTTGTGATAAATAAACCATTACAATATTCTTTGTACACGGTGTATTTCAATATTATTCTGTTGTTTCTAATTTAGTTATTTTACTCTATATTTATTATTGTTATTTTTTTTTGGAATTACTACGTTCAGTCCTTGAATTACGCGGTTTAGGACTTAGGCGATTTAAAAAAAAAATTAAATTTTAGTTCTTTAGTTTACACAAGGGCGAGGCGTGGTACACTACAACGCGTGCCCACGCTTGGGCATACGCAAGCGCACAACTGAGTTACCCCCACTACCAGTCTGGTGGGGGTTGTGCGCTTGCGCTTGCCCAATTTCACTTTGTTCTTTAATCTGAAAACAGATTTCTTTCTTGGTAGTCGCGCTCTGTATTTTACTATCTTGTTTATTTCAAAAATAAAACCCCAAGACATGTCTAACAAACGTAAATGTGATTCGCGAATTAATGATAAAAAAAGACTTGCCATTATTATGGAGACCAAATTTGAAATTATAAAATAATTTGAAAAAGGTGATAATGTGGCAAAGATTGCTCGAATTTTTAAATTGAGTGATTCTACAGTTAGAACAATTATAATCGATAGAGTTAGAACAATGAATCACGCAAAAAACTCAGTAATGATGCAGTCTACAATAATTACAAAGAAAAGAGGAACATTAATAGAAAAAATGGAAAAAATGCACATTACATGGATAGAAGATATGCAGCAACAACTAAAGCCTTATGCTCATACAGGAGAAAGCCTTAAGTCATTTTTATGATCTTAAGCGTAAAAATGGTGATAGTGCTGACAACTATACTATTTACTGCAAGCCACGGGTGGTTGGACAAGTTTAAAAGCCGTTCTAAAGTTCCAAAAATAAAAATAACGGGTGAAGCTCCCAGTGCAGACACACAGGGAGCTAAAAAAATTATCAAGAATCATCTAACAGAAATAATAAATAGTAAGGATTACCTACCACAACAAATTTTTAATATGGATGAAACAGGCCTATATTGGGAAAAAATGCCAGATCGGTCATACATATTCCAACAAGAAAAATCTTTGCCGGGGTTTAACGTCTCTAAAGGTAGCTTAACACTTTTCCTTGGTGGAAATGCATCTGGAGATTGCAAAATCAAACCACTTCTAATATACCACAGCGAAACTCCAAGAGCCTATTTTTTTTTAAAGAGGTGGAGGAACCCCATTTACGGGCGCCTAAGCAGTGTCGGGCTCGCTAACAGGTTCCGCCAGTTATAATCAAGGGCGTATGTATTCCTGCGCACTACCGACTAAACCTCCACCCCTGGCTTCTCCCTTCCTGGGACTGGTTATGAAATCATTTCATTAGAAGAAGAGGTAATCACCCACACACACACAATCATAACAAACCAACAAATTTCACACACCACTGGAAGCAACACATAAAGCACGTCAAATACAAACACCGACAACAACATCACACAAGAACCCTACAGAAAACAGGACAAGCTTTTAACATCCACAACACCCACGCGTTACACACCCACACAGCAGTGAAGACAGATATTTAACCAGATATTCAAAACCAGATATTTAACCTACAGCAGATTATGACCAGATCGCGAAAAAGAGTGGTAGTGCTTGGAGATTTTAATGGTAAAACTACTGTAGCGGGTGCCAATTCTACAAATGCTAGAGGTAGAATTCTCGAGGACTTGTTGGAGGTTACGGGTGCGTGCTGTATAAATGATGGGGCTCCTACATACAGCGCAAGAGGTCACCAATCAACAATAGACCTGGTAATTGTGGATAGTAGGTTTAGAGCAGATACCGTCGAGTTTGCTGTCCTTACCGAAGAAACTGGTAGTGATCACAAGGCCGTATTGGTTAACATCAGAGATTGTCCAAGTCGGGTAAGGCAGGATAATATTATCTCTAGATTAACGGATTTCCAGATACACCGGGTGTCAAATAATGCGGCAAATAGGATTAGGAACTGTGAAAACATAGAACCGGAGAAATTTAAAGAAATAATCAAAGAGGAAATTGCTAACATACTGCAGTCCGGTAATAGATATCATCCGGTGTACTGGTGGACCAGAGAAATCGAAAACCAAAGGAAAATCATGCAGCGTCACAAAAGAACTGCTCAGAGGTTGCGAGCAAGGAATAGTAACGATGAAGAAAGTCGACGTGCTGCCCAAGACTATAGACAGGCCAGGAAAAAGCTTAACTTTCTCATTAAGCAATCTAAGAGGAATAAATGGCAAGAGCTCTGTAACGAACTTGACACTGACCCTTGGGGGAAAGCTTTTAAGATAATTACCAAAAGGCTAGGTAGACAGGTGCCAACGTTGAGTAAGGAGGAAGGGGAACGACAAGTTAGGATTATTTTCCCTAGGCCTGAAAATCTGAATAGGGAAACAATTGTTTGTGAAGGTGGCAGATTCATAGAACAAGAGGTAATGGAGGCCATTAAAAAGTTGAAAAACCGGAAAATTCCAGGGCCGGATGGCATACCTGCGGCCATCATCAAGACTATAGCAGGAATAATACCCTAGGAAATTGTGGATCTGGCTAGTTATGGTCTAAAAAACTGTAATTTTCCTGGCTGCTGGATAGCAGCCAGGACGGTTTTTATACCCAAGGCGGGGGTAAATAATGGATATAGGCCGATTACTCTTATTAATATGGGAAAGGTGGTTGAGAGGCTGATAGAAGGCAGGCTTAGGGCAGAGCTTGAGGAAAAGGACTGTCTACATCCACAACAATATGGATTCAGAAAAGGCCGATCTACCATAAATGCCTTAGAGAAAGTTAAAAATTGGGCTTTAAATAGCAGGAGCGGTACCTGGAGGACCAGGAAAATCCCCCTAGTGATAATGCTGGACATTAGGAACGCGTTCGGATCAGTCCCCTGGTCATCTATAATTGATGCATTGCATGAGATGCGAATAAGCGAATATCTAATAAATCAAGTTAATCACTATCTATATCAAAGGTTTCTTGAAATCAAAACTTTGGAAGGTAAGGCAGTTTTCCAGATGTTTGGTGGCGTTCCTCAAGGTTCTGTGCTGGGCCCAACCTTGTGGAACATTTTTTATGACGCAATCTTCAGACTGAATTATCCTGAAGGAGTTACTGCAATTGGCTATGCTGATGACATAGCAATCCTCGTTGAGAATAGGGATGTAGATAACTTAGAACGCAAAGCCAATCTGGCATCAGGAATTATAGATGAATGGTTACAAAGAAGCCATCTACAGATCGCCCCAGGGAAGTCCAGTTGTATTGCCCTTTCCGGCAGAAGGCCTATTAGAGGTATAAATTTGAATATCAGAGGAGAGCCAATTTTGCTAGTCAATGAAGCAAAATATCTGGGAGTCATACTCGATAAAAATTTGAGATTTAGCAGAACGTCGATATGATATGTAGTAGGGTCACTCCAATGGTCAAAGCTCTGAGAGGACTCTTCCAGAACCATGGAACACCAAAAATAGAAACTAGGAAATACGCGGCCCCGGTTTGGGGACATACAATTAGTATTAAACGGAATAAAGGAAAATTGAGAAGCGCGCATAGACTTGCACTGTTGAGGGTGGCCGCTAGTTACAGAACGGTGTCCTATGACGCGCTTTGCGTAATAACAGAGGTTCTACCAATAGACCTGCAGATTAAAAGCAGGATGCTTAGATATGAGGGACTACCACAAGACGAGATAGCGGCTCAATTGGAGCAAGAATGGCAGTTGGAACGGTCACGCTCAAGTGTCGGAGATTGGACTAGAAGACTAATCCCTGATATAGGTAGGTGGTATGGAAGTAGACGCGGAAACGTTGACTTCTATATGACACAGTTATTATCGGGGCATGGATTTTTCGGGCAGTACCTAGCCAGAATTGGAAAAGGGGACACACCACAATGTGTTTATTGTGAGGAAAGAGATAATGCGGAGCACACTATATTTGTATGTCCTAGATGGGCTGAAAACAGGAGGGTAATTATAACAAATCGATTAACACCGGATAATCTAATTAATTGGATGGTACAAAATCAAGAGAACTGGGACTGGTTCAGAAGGTTTGCTGGAGAGATCCTGAGAACTAAGGAAGAAGAGGGCGGTAGACTGTGATTAAGTTAAGTAGAGGAAGGGTGGACAGTCTCTCCGTGGAGGGCCCGTATGCCCTGGTATGCGGGTTCCTGCGAAGGGGGAGAACTCCAGGGGAGATGGGAATAAAAGAAAAGACCGAGTCCCGGCCGGCGGTGTATCTCCCTGCGGGCGTCTAGGCGCTTTGTGGGGTGGGTACCGTCGGTTAGAGGCATAGGCGTAAAGACCGAGACCCGGTTCCCTGCGGAGCGGCTGGGGGACGGTATCGCCGGACCTTGGCCCTAACGCGGAGAATTACAGGCAGGCAAAAAATAAAACAAAAGATCCAAGACCGGGGGGGCCAACCTGCCGTGCCGGATGTAAAGCCGGTGGGTGGGAGATGCCCGCTTTGAGTAGAAGGACACTCTCCCCGACTGAGTATACTTAAATAAATATCCGGCCGGGGAGAGTAGGGGAAAAAAAATAAAAAATAAAATAAAAAAGACAGAAATCTCAAATAGTCACACCGCTTACCAGTGGCCACCATCAGACGCACGAGCAGAGTGTCCCCGGCCTCATCGCACCCAGGCGACCCCCACACGTACGGGGGACCCCCTAGGCACTCAACCGAGAACCTGTCCGCCCCCGCGCCCTCCGGCGTTTCAGCCAATTTCAGCCATTTTGGACGCTCAGTTTGATAATCGTTTGAATAACTCACTGTGAGTGTTTTTGTGAAAATTGAAAATATTGAATATCGTGGCTGATTAAATATCGAAAATGTTCACAACATGGTACTGGACGATCGACGAATTAAGGTTAGAGAGACAGCAGAGGCTATAGGCACATCGAAATAACGTGTTTGTCATGCATTAACTGAAGAACTGGATATGCGTAAGCTATCCAGTTCTACTCTCCAGTACTGCTATCCAGTACTCTCGCTGAGTGCCGCGTTTTCTCACTTTGTACCAAAAACGCATTCGAATGAACATTTCCAAGGCCCTGCTGGAGTAGTTTAAGCAAATCGAGTCAGATTTTTGTGTCGATTCATAACTGTAGATGAAATCTGGATCCACCACTACACTCCTGACACGAAACAACACTCAAAACAGTGGACTGCAAAGGGTGAACCTGCTTCGAAAAAGACGAAGACGGTTCCATCGGCCGGTAAGTGATGGCAACTGTTTTTTTGGGATAGTAACGGAATTTTGTTTATCGATTATCTTTTGTTATGCGTAAAACAATAACGGGGCAGTATTACGCATTATCACTTGACAAGCTGAAGACAAAATTGCAAAGAAAAAACAACCACATTTGAAGAAGAAAGTGCTTTTCCATCAGGAAAATGCGCCTCCTCACACTTCGACGGTCGCCATGGCTAAAATTCACGAATTGTACTTTGAATTGGTTGACCACTTACCGTATTCACCAAATCTGGCCCCAAGCGACTTTTCGTTTCCTAACCTTAAAATTTTGCTTAGAGGAAAGAGATTTTCATCGGACAAGGAAGTTATCCCATACATAAACGCCTATTTTGTGGAGAATGATGCCAGCTACTATTTGGAGGGGTTAAAAAGGTTGAAACATCTCTGGAAAAAGTGTATCGACTTGACACGAGACCGTTTAGAAAAATAAAACTAATTTGACAGAAAAAATACGTCTTTCTTCGTTAGTCTCAAAACCTTTCAGACAAACCTCGTACAAGAGGTGCGGTAATTTTTTTTTAAAACAGTTAAAAAGCAGCACATGGAAAAACGTAATCTTAAAATAAATGATTCCACTTATAAGTCAATTATAAATAGATTTTATGAGTTAAAGATAAAATAAAACAATGTTTCATATATATCATTCTAACTCATTAAAACTGGAGAACACACAAACACACTAAGATGAACATTTGTGTGAAATTTAAAGTCTGAAAGATGAAGTTTTTGTAATAAGGTAATGTAGTAAATTTATAGATACGTGTACTTTACTTACTGTGACTCAACATAACTAAATGCATAGGAGAGGAGCATAACATAAGCAAACAACAAAAAACCAGTACTATTACCAAAACTGAAGACAATAGACAATTAGCACAGATAAGTAAACTGACACTTTCATCCTTGTATAAATATTAGCGACGTATATTTACCATAATAAAACAGAATATTAGTAGTTTATACTGAATAAATCATTTATTAGTCAGCAGATGCTAGAAAATAATAGTAATAATATTATGTTCAATTTAACATAAAAATAGTGATAAAGTATACTTGAATAGTTCTCAGAATTGTACGAATTTTAATGACTGTAGTTTAAAATAAAAATATAAAAATATTTATTCTCCAAACCATCAATAGCAATAAAGATCTCGTAGGCCTTTCTTTTATATGAAGAAGTATATTCTATAGCGATGGACAGCATGGTAATGGGATTATTCTATTCGCTTTGGCAGTTTTTGTTTTAAATACATCTAAAAATTTGAAATTAGCTTTTCAGTAGTTTTTTTCAAATCGAATGGGATATCGTAGAAATAAAACTTTTCATTCAACTCCCGATTCGCTGTCTTTTGTTTCAATTATCAGATTAAAACTATTAAAATATTTTAGAATTTCTTGTAAAAACGAAATTTTTCGGGCTGTATAGTCCGAATTTTTCGTTGTTGTATTGGTAAACATGTCTGAAAAGTATCAGTACATTTTTAGCCATATTGCATATTTAATCTGTTGTCAGCTGTCAAAAGGATAACATGTGTTTTGGTGCGATCGGCGATTTTTTATTTGTATAAATAATGGATCAGAGAATTTGTATTTAATTTTGCTATAAGAATGGAATAAAGTGTAGCAATGTTTTAAAAATTTTAAATATTGCTTTTGGTTTACGAGTGGAATATGCATTTCCAAGAAGGTCGTGAAGACGTTGAAGATGACGAGCTCCCCGGACGCCCCAGCACATCAACAACCGATGAAATGATTATGAATGATAGCCGAATCACAATCAGCGAAGTCGCTGATGATGTTGGGATATCAATTTGCTCATGCGATGAAATGTTTTTGGATGTTTTGAGTATGAAATGTGCGACAGCAAAATTTGTTCCAAAATTGTCGAATTTTGAATAAAGACAACAGCGAATGGAAGTTGCTCAGAAGTTGCTAAATGCAGTCAACAATGATGCAGAACTAATAAAACGTGTCATAACAAGTGATAAAACATGGATTTAATCGTCCCAGTGGAGACATTCTAGATCACCAAAACCGAAAAAAGTACGGGAGAATGTGAAGGTTATGTTCACCGTGTTCTTCGATTTTAACGGCATATTGCATCATGAGTTCTTGCCTCAAGGTCAAACGATCAATAAGAAGTATTACCTTAAGTTCAACGCGGTTTCACACTTCATTGCTTGTTCGTCAATTTTTAGCCAAAACAACACTGTAATGATACCCTAGCCGCCATATTTGCCAGACATGGCCCCGAATGACTTTTTTCTATTCCCAAAAATAAAGAAAACCTTAAACGGAGGTTTTACAAGCATAGAAGAAATTAAAAGCGAATAGCTGAAAGAGCTGAACACTATTCCAAAGCTCAAATTCCAGAAGTATTTCGAGGATTGTAAAAAGCGCTGGGATAAGCGTATAATATCGAATGGGGACTATATTGAAGGGGATAACATTAATGTAGACGAATAAATAAAATTCTTTCCAAAAAAACAAAAATTCTTGTTACTTTTTGAACACACCTCGTAAAAGAAATAAAAAAAGGGGAAAAAATGTATGTACACACACCATAATAATTTTAAACCCATTTCTATTACATAACTCATTGTTTTAATAACTGAAATTTTAAGTCACATAAATGTTATCGCATATCAGATTGTCGGCAATGCTTCTCAAAAGTAAATAGCCCTATTTATTAAAACCCTTTACCGGTATATATCTCCGATTAAAATAATGAAAAAAATAATACATAAGCATGTGTTCCGAAAATCCTAGTTTATTACTAGATCCGTTCAATCAAAGATTTCACTCTCTTTTGGCCTCAAATAATAAAGCAGTGCATCAACTATATTTACGTCAACGTAATTTATATGGTTAAATTTTAGATTTAAAGTGTTGCTTTATGCAAAGAATTCAAAATATTAGTCCCATGAATGTGCATCGAATAGTTTTTAAGAAAACGACTGAGCGACTACAGATTCTAGTTCAAGTATTTTTCGACCGATCGACTTCATTTCACTTTATCTTACATTGTTTACGTTTTAGTACTGGATATTTATTTACACATATGTATATTTTGTTGCTATATAAATATCTTTGAAATATCATTATGCCCTATTTCCTTTCCGTCAAACTAAATGATAAAAATGATTTTCTTATTAGTAATAAATTTATTTTTTATCTTAATAATTTTCAGAGATTTATTTTATCTTAACATTTTCTTATAAATTTATAAGTAGTATTTTTTGTTTTCATTTTTAAAAATACATAACATGTTAATGCTATACAACCATAATGTATCAACAGCAATAGATGAAAATCGAAGTCACGGTAGAGAGAAAAATTTGTCGAATAAGAAATAAAACCCGAAACCACTCCTCGTAAGTTGCGATCGCTTTAGTTTAGAACTGAATGGTTTTACATTTTTAGGTTAGAAAAGGCGGAAATTTTTGACCAGTGGAAATTTGAAAAATAGTTTCCGGACCCATTTTTTCCATAAACTTTTTCATTAATTAGTAATACACTTATAAAGGAGTATAGTTGTAAAGTTTAACAATAATCTCTCTTTGAATATCCAATGTATTAAATATTTTCAGATTTTCCTAGGGTACGAATGATAACCCATCGGGTTGGTTTAGTCATTCCAATTCAGCTGATGAAATGGTCGACCTGAGACTGTACAAAACTACACTGCATTTATATTCATACATATTATCCTCTGAAGTAATACCTTACGGTGGTTCCAGAGGCTAAACAGAAAAAGAGAGAGGTCTGGTGTTGATCAGTTAATTTAGCAAACATTAAAGATCTTGAAGCGTATTAGTAATTTTGTTATACTTAATGGTGGAATATTCTATGTTGTTATTAATTTTTATGTTCTGAGTGACTATTAAAAACAGGCATAATCTGTATGATCTATTCAGAGGACGGCAACGCGGCGCCCGCGGGTGCCATGGCGCCCTGGGTGAGATTATTATACGCTCTCACTATATTATACACCTACTAAGCCGAATAACCGTGTCAGTGTCGGATTCAACGTCGTTTTAGCAGGTAGCACAGAAAAAATTAATCACTCCTTTTTCTGTTTAGCCTCTGGAACCACATAAGGCATTACATCAGAGCCTGACTGAGGATGATATGTATGAATGCAAATGAAGTGTAGTCTTGTACAGTCTCAGGAGGACCATTTATGAGATGCGTGGTTAATTGAAACTCAATGACCAAAGAACACCAGTATCCACGATCTAGTATTCAAATCCTTACAAAAATAACTGCCTTTACTAGGATTTGAACATTAGAAGCTCAACTTTGAAATCAACTAATTTGCGATGACGAGTTAAAGCATTAGACCAACCAGATGTATTAGAAAAAAATTCATTCAGTAAAAACAATAACAAAAAAAGTTAAAAAAGATGTAAATAGCAAAAGTAATTTAAAAGTATGGTAGACATATTTATAAGGTAGACAAAATCAATTAGCCTATCAATGCTTTTTAACATTTTATAAATTCTCATAAGAAACTAACAGTAATGTAACTGTAGTAATTAAACAATCTAAATGGAGTATTACACAACAATTAAGTAAGCTCTATTTCTGCGATGATGGTAAAGACCATAAATGAATTTTTTTTAAATTAAATTTTAATTTATTTCAGTTTAATTTCTTTTTACTAATTCTATTATTTGAATTTAGTAAATTTGGTAATTTTCATAACCCATAATTTATCCCGCTGCCATTTTGTGTACAGACATTGTACCAACTTTTTATTTATATAATATTTCTTGTCTTAAAGAGACCTTTAAAATTATTTATCACACAAAGGGTGTTACCATTTAAAATATTTGAGTTTCAACTCCAGGGCCATTCTGAAGAAGGGGTGAAATTCTATTTTTTGTCAAAAGTTACAGTATCCTATCTGGAATGGTTTCCATACTTTTAATTCATTCTGAATAGAGGGAGCACAGTGTTTTTAACACTATGTAAACCATTTTTTAACAATTATTGTTTATGCAAAACTGATAATTCATTGGCGATTATTTATCAAGAATCCTACATCACTGTACATCTGAATTCAGAAACTACATAATATAATATAATATACTAGAAAAAAGGCAGGCCTATGGGCCACCGCAAAAATATTATGTGGTTTATAATTTATTACACATGATTTTGTTAAAGATTTTGCCAATTGTAACCAAATAAATTTCATTAATTTAGCACACTAACAACAACTAAAACTTTTACAATCAAAAGCTTCAATAATTTAAACAAAAATTGTAACAGCAATGAAAAAAATAAAAAATAAAATGAAATAAATAATTGGAATAAATTTACTTTAGTTTTTCAGAAAAAAATAAAGCAAATAAATGCACTTTGCTACTTTGTTGCATTTTGCCAAGAACCGCTTCCTCCATTCAAAATAAAAATGTGAGCACACACAACAAACATAAATATTGATCAGATGAATGAGTCGTTTTTGAATAACTTGCATCACAAAGCTTCATTCTGAACAATTCAGAAACCTCACTTTATTCAAAATAAAAATGTGAGCACATACAGAAAACAAACCGATGCACCATGCTTCTTCATCTGATTGATACCTTCAGCTAAATAATATTGGTAATTTATTTGTAATTAAATTAAATTTAAAGCATATAATTGATCATAAAAATTATAGAAAACATCTTGCTAACAACCTCTAGAATTAAGCATCATTTGATTCAGTTTGCTGTCAACTGTTTATTGTTTGTAATTGGTATAAAATGACATAAGTTATGAATGCCATTTAAATAAAGAAACAAAACAAACATTTAATCAAATATAATTAATGTTCAATCAAATGATAACAATATATAACATAAATTACACACTAACATGATGTACTAAGTAAAAAATACACTATAAAAGATAAAATAATAATTATTAATATTAAGTAATGTCATGCGTTAAGTCATTGTTATAAAATCTGAAACTCACATCAGTACTACTAGTGTATGATTTTGTATTGTGTTATGTGTGCTTACTAAACAAGGATAAGCAATGCTCTTTTGTTTTATTATTTATTAAAAATAAATAGTAATAATAAATATAAATATTCATGATACCAAAGTATTTGTATGCATATCATAACATAATATTACTTAAAATATCTAAATAAATAAAAACAATTTTTAATTATCAATTGTAAATAATACCAGTTTGTAGTTATCATTGTATAATTTATTGTATTGAAAAAAAAATCATGAGTGTTGATTTTAAATTGAAAATTAAATGTTAAAAATAGTTGTATTTTTTTTTTAATTTCTATATATTAAAATGATTGATATATTTTTACTGACTTTTACAATTTAGAAAATTACTAAGTATAATACACTATGGTTGTAAAAATTAAAAAAAAGTTATGTGTATACTCACGTCTTTAGTATTAAATAGAAAATAAAAAAATATGAGTATGATTAAACTCAAATATTTTAAATACTAATTGTTCAAATTTGCTAATAAGGATTTTTTTTTAAATTTGATGTAAATAATTTCGGGTATTTCACAAAAAAAAATATTTCTAACTATTAAGATACATATGGGGAAAATATATTTCTCAATGTAAATATGTACTATATTTTATTTGAAGTTTTCACTGTTTTCAATTTAATTGAAAAAAATACACGTAATAAACTACATACTTGCTAATGCCGGACTTAGTATACAAAAAAATTCTTTAATAAAACTTTATGATAACTGTAATTTTTCAGATAGATAACTATTAAAAAAAAAACATTCTTACAAGAGACTTGAAAATAATTTAATTAATAAAACAAATCAAAAAATGGTTTTAGTTATTTTTAACAGGTTAAAAATGTAACAAAATTATTTTATTACTTATGTAGTACTGGTACAGTAAATTATAACGTATTTAGCTACTAAAACATTATGCGTATGTACATATTATAAATAATAAAAAATAGATCCTATTTTGCAGATTTATTAAATATATTTTAAATAAATAACTAACCAAAAATGCAAATCTGAAACGCCAAAAATAAGGATATAATCTAAACTTACATTTAAATGTAATAACTAACTAAAGAGCCTCACACAATCTGGAGAATGGATTATGTATATGTATGTTTGTTTGCTTATTTGTATATATATATGCGCGCAAGTGCGTGTGTGTGCACTCGTGTGTATGTGTGGGTTTTGGGATGCATTTAAGAAATTAGTTATCACAGCTGTCTAATTAACAGTTAGTTTAAAAAATATAAAAATAAACAAAAATAAATAAATAGATTATCATTTGTTGCTACTAGCTTGCAGTATTATTCAATTATTTTATGAATATAACATCCACAAGATGATAAATTAATATCAGAGCCCAGCACTAAATTACATTTTTAATCATTCTGGATTATTACTATAAGCCTCTTTTAAAAGATTAATATTTTTTGTGCATGGCTGTAAACAACTGATGTAGTGATTAATGTATTATATACATATACATACATATTATTCATTAGATATTAATACAGAATGGAATTATATTCATGTGTCTACATATAAATAAAAATCATCAAAGAAAAAAGAAAAATTTTCATACATCGAGTATAAACGATAATGAAAATTTATACAATGCATCTGTCAGTCTTTTATTACAATTTCTTATGTATATATAATTCATTATTATAACATCTGTTTTGCACTGTTTCACATTTTGGCTTGTTTGAAATATGTTTATTTTTTATATACAGGTAACTCATTAGAATATTGAGTTAGCAGATATTTTTTTATGATAATAATTAATATTACACAATCATTTTCATAAATTAATTTAATTCTTTTTTTCTTATAATTACTTTATTTCTATTGTAATTTATTTATTTTTAAAATAATATGTAATATAAAAAGTATCTTTTATTCACTACCACACGCTACACTTCTTAGCTGGATTCATTTTTGTTCCTGTAGGACACTTAAAATCACGAGAAAAATCTTCTTGGTTGGAGAAAGGCCCAATAACCCTAAATTCTCCCGGTGAATGAAAACCAGTTGTAATTCTATTTTTAAGAGATTCAGAACGATATACAGAACACCAAGAATTAGCAGCACTGATCCAAAACATTTGTTCAGGTGAGAACATCTGTAAGCCTGGGAGACGCTCTTCTTGTCCATTTTCACTTACCCATGATTGATATGCTCTATAAGCCTCCTTAATTCCTCCATTATCAGCTATATTCTCACCTTGAGTATTGATACCATTGAGCTATATTAAACAAAGAAAAACTAGATTAAATTTTAACTAGATTCACTGTAAAGGTAATGCCATTTTGTCTGAATTGTAATCATGGATACACTTTGTAAATGGTTATCCTCATTAAACTATTAGAATACATTCAGTTCAAAAATATAAAACAGAATAGAAAATAACTAGATTTAAATTTTTTTTTTTTAATCAGTATACTTTTGTCATTTAAACAATGATGACTGTGTTATTTTAATTTTTGACTTATTTATAAACTTAAAGATCTCAAGGAAAGACCTCTTTTTTGCTGGTAAGGTGGAAAAAAAAAATTTAATTATTTTTTTATTCTATTAAAAAATTATCAATGGAAACCACGTTTAAGAAATTTATTCAAAAATATATTTTTAGAATGCCAGTGTACGTTTGTGTAACTTATCACCAATCCTGTTTGAACGTTTATGTCCAAGAAGCAAAGATACAGCAATAGAAAAAATTAGCTTAGAATCAAAATCCAGGAGATAAACATAAACATTCTGAGATTTGTGGATGACATACCACAGTCTCATAGGAAGTGAACATGATATGAATCAGGTATTTTAAAAGTAGATGACAGTTTTCCGATAAAAAATACTTCAGAGAAAAGGAATTTAAAAGCATTCTAGATTCGGTGCTATAGGTAAATATTAATAATTAGATGCACAGATAAAATCGCCAATCAAGAAATACTCAAAAGAATGAATAAGAAAAAATCTTCTGGAAGACTGTAAAAAGAAAAAGAGACAGACTAATTGGACATATATCAAGACATGAGGGTTCCTGAAGACAAATTATTGAAGGGAAAAACCACTGAGGCTTATGTACACAAGATAGGTAATGGGTGATATGATTTGCTCAAGCTACAAATAACTGAAGAAAATGGCTCAAAAAAAAGGCTCTGGAAGAAACTCATTACAAACCAATCTGCTGATTTATAATAACAGAGAAAGAAGAGTGTCAGTCTTGAGCTAATCAACAGATGGATTGTCTGTCCAGTCATTGAATGTTTGAAAAAGATTACGCAAATCAGATTGAAATAAAAATTGATATGATCTCCAAAACCCAATTAAAATCAACAAAAAATTACAATTGAAATAATAATACTGAAACAAGATGATGAAGATGTGAATTACAAACCTTAAAAAATTTTTCAGACTTCTAGTGTTTGTAGAGAATCAGTTGCTTTAGATAATTACAGCTTATTTAAAACTAATGATGCGATTTAGAAACTTTTATTACAATTTTCATGAATTTGATAGCCCATTTTGATTTTTTCGAAGAAATTAAATTTTATGCACCTCTAAAGATATTTATGTCTTTTTTCATTCTAATGTCAAAAATACTTACCAAAAATTTTTTAATTAATGTGGGAAACTAAAATCATAGTTCTGTAAAAATCAAACTGTGACATTCAAAAAACGTTTATTTTTTTCTATCTCAAAAATATCACAATTCTAGTTAACTTACAATTTTGGAATAAGAATGGTTACTGCAGGAAACTAGAGTCATAATTCTATAAAAATCTAAATGTGGCATCAAAAAATAATTTTCTATAATAGTAACAGAATTTTAGATCATATTTGAAAGAAAGTGAATTTGAAATAATGTAAAAAAAATGAGTTAGTAATTCATTTGGTAATTCATCTCATGTCACAAAAAAGTGCATTCCAGTTAAACAACACCATTCTTTCAGGTAAAAGCATAGTACTTTCAATACCAACTCTATGAAGACAAATATTTTTGCATTAATATTGGTTAGTTGAATAAATGGAAAAAAATAATATTGAATAATAAAACTTTGTAATAGTGGAGAAAACTTTCTGCAGATAGAGGAAATACAGAAATTTTTGAATTTAAACTGAAATAACAGATTAAAAAAGATTAATACTGTCAAGATTATAACTGTGAAGCAAGGGCAAAGGATTCAATTTTACACTACGTTTCAAAAACAAAAATAATGTGACTCATAATAAAAAAGAGTAAGTGCTTCCAGATTAAAGAAAAAGTAAAGAGCAGACTGTGACATTGCCTGTCAATAATTTAATTTAATAATTAAATCTCTTTATTACAGGTAATTCAAAGAAACCCTGATTCATTTAAAACAATTTAAATTCAAGAGTTCACTGCATCTTACCCGAATCAACTTTGTACGTGGATGGACTAACATTTTCAAAAATTGGTTTTTGAGAAATCTGTTTCTATACTTTAAAAATTTTTAATAAAACTAACCTGCCTTAATTTTAATTGATAGCACACTGGTGATTCTAGATGATAAAGAAATGTGAAACAATTTCACAATAACACCATTTATATGAAGAGATGGAGTAGTGAGGATGGATGAAATTATGTCAACTGATTACTGAAAATAATAAGAATCTGAACATAATGTTTCTATTGAAATGCTTACCTTCAACTTCACTTGCTTAGCTGTGTAGTTTCCATACTGATTGATAATGCATGAAGCCTTTAAAAGGTACTGCTGTTTAGTTTTATCTTCCCACCAGTCTACTAGATTACCATTTTTATCAAATTGTCTACCCTTTAAACAGAATATGTAAGTAATTAGTAATATGAAGTACTTATTAAATTTAGGTAGAAATATATTATGCTAAGATTATTTTATATTTATATTTATTATGTAGTATAATATTAAATAAGATAAAAAACATGTGAGTATACTATAAAATCTGTTTCCTTGAAACTAACATATTCACTCATGTGACTTCATACACATGTATCATCATGTGTATAGCTATCAATGAAGTTTAACAGCCTGTTACAATTTAGCTTTGGATTGAAAATAGCAGTCAATGACATTTAAAAAAAAAAAAAATACATCACTTGTATTTCTGCAGTATATCATTAAATATACTTACTTTGAAAATAAAATAGGATTAGAATAATATGGCTGTATTACATTAAATCCTGTTTTTTTTTTTGTTTTTTTTTTTTTTTTTTAATTCATAAATGAATGGGTATGTAAAAAAATTCAAAAATTTAAGAAATAAGTATGTTAAATAAAAACCAAAAACCTTAATGAAGAATAAAGCCTAACACCCTAGCCCCCTCTTGATAAAAAAAAAAAAAAAATAGTTAACTAATGAAAACTACATACATATATATAATAAACTACTGCAATAAAACTACTACAATAGATATGTATACCTGATCATCAAAACCATGAGTAATTTCATGTCCAATAACAAAACCAATTGCACCATAATTCATGTAGCGTGGACGATCCTTGTTAAAAAATGTACCTTGCAAGATACCAGCAGGAAATTCTGTAAAAATATGTGAATCAGAGTAACATAATTTAAACTACAGTTTGTGTAATAATAATAATAATATTAATTACTTGTTACAATATTTTACAAGATCCTATAATGGGATATTTTAAATATGCAAATTTAAAAAAACATTATACAAAACAGATTCAACTCAGTTCATTGTATTGTATTATGTAAGTATGGTGAGAACATATATATCCAATACAATTGGTGTTTCATACACCAATTTTCCAGATGTCCAAGTGTCCAGAATATTTCCATAGACAGTTTAAAAGATTAATACACTACTTAAAAACTCTAAAATACTCTTCAAATAAATTTTTGCTCTAACAGGAAATGCATTTTTATTGATCTTTATCTTCACTGGGAATTTTAATTGACTTTTTTATAATTCATATACCACAAAAACATACATAGATTTACCTCCTGTGTTAAACAAATCATAAAATTAACTTCTGATGGATACATTAAGTTTTCATTCATGAACTTTGATGGATAATGGTGTTTATATTTAGTGCTGTCATATGAAAAAGTTCATGAATGTTTGTCTATTGCTATGGACTGACTGGAACAGGTGAATGAATGCGATTCTATACTAATTCTTTCTTTAAAATGATATTGTGATCTTGCAGCTCATAAATGAAGATTGTCCATTTTTGTATACAGAAAAATTCTTTTGGCTCTGAAGAAAATTTACTATTTCAAGGAAGATCATGAAAATATTAAAAAGAGCAAGAAAGCAAGAAGAACTTCTGAGGGATCCCTCATTCAATATTTTGAATTGAATATTCAATTCAAGTTCCAATATTGAAAGAAATATTTTTAACTGTCTATTAGGGTTTAAAAAGTTGACAAACTAGTTAGTTGTAAAACCACTCTTGTGATTCCATAAATACTAAAATTTTTCATTTGTAGATGCAGAACTAAATTGACTGCATTATTGATGCAGTCAATTTTTTTTTCTTTTCAGAAAAGAGATTTTTTGTCATCTATGCTATTTAAACATATGCATTTATATCTAAGCACATCTACTTTATGAACATATTGTATTGCTTTTGTGAAATTTAATTTACGTATTTAAATTTAAATACTTTTTTTTAATGTATGGTATTAATCACATAGAATTTGATTTTATCATAAACTCTAGATTCATCCTTTCTTACAAAAGAAATCTAGAATATTTTCTTAGTTAGAAACTAATCGTACTTTTCAACAGTAAGAAACTAACCGAACATCCAAATTAATCAATCTAAATAATGCTACTTAATAAATTACTTGATAATTTAAAATTTTAAAAACTTACGAATTGAATTCTCAATGGAACTGTAGAAAGCATTCACAATTGCAGGACGCCCATGAGTTATCCACTCTGTTTTATTCACTGGTTCTCTCAGACGACCAAATCCATACTCTGTACCAAATTTGGTCATGTTCAATATAGTACCTAAATAATCATTTCGGTCTACTTCTAGCTGTAACAAGAAAGAAGTAATAATTAAAAATTGAACAACATTAATATCTAGAAATTAGTTTAAATTAGAAATCTGGCAGAAAAATAAAAATGAACGGTATTCTTTGTACTGGTACAATAAAAAAAATGTAATTGTATAAGAAATAAAACTGAAATGTTCGTGGTTAATTAAGAATAGATATTGTAAAACATTATTGACAGCATAATATTCTTTTCTTTATATCTGAAAAAACTGAATCAAAAGTAAACTTTCTACTGTAACATGTATTTTATTCATTATATGAATTTTTCAAAGTGCTCAAAAGAGGGCTGGACTGAATATGCGCAAATTATACAGTAAACTGAAATTAAATGATTCATTATTTTTTCTTTGCTGATAAAATGAATAATATTACTATATTTTTATGTAATTTATGTACTTCATGTTATTGTAATTGTTGAGATTTTTTTATATTTATATTTTGGCACAACAATATCTATTGATATATTAAGTATCATAAGTATGAGTAAAATAAATTTAAAAAAATAATAAATAAATAAACTTAAAAAGGATTTTCTCTAACAAAAAAAGTTAAATTACACATTATAAGTTAAGTGATGATTAAATGAACTTGAAGATATATTTATATATCCAATAAATTTACCCACATTTAAGTTAAATTTGTACTGACAATAACCATATATTCTAAATATAAGTTGTAGTTTTTTAATAGAATTACATAAGACACATCAACAAAATAGTAATGATAGTTAAATCAGAATAATTCACAATATTATCAAATCAGAACCTCTGATTTCCAAAATATATTCTAGAATGTCCACTGCCATCAATTTTAGGAGAAACTTAGACTAAGTTCTCTACTTACAGCAATGGTAACTGCATTAATCAAATTTTAACAGAAACTGGATTTGGTGTTGATATTTTATCTAAATGAAAAGACAGATACCGGGATAAGAAATTAACAATTAAGTAGGGTGACAAACATTCATTTTTAAATGTATAGAAAGTACGGGTATGTGACAACACTTGTTGATTTCTTTCAAGTTCATTCTGATGAGCTTTTATTGGATATACCAATAGACATAAATAAATACGCTAATTAGAAGTATAAAGAGCTTTAATAAACTAATATGCTGGATAAATAAAACAGTGATTGTTGTGCACACAGGTACATTTCTGAAGTGCTGAATAAATTGTTTGAGGAAGGGTAAATACTACATCATCCTGAAACATTCATTAAAAATGCATAATTTTTTTGGTGGTTTGATACCTTTTTCATTTTAATGTATAACATACCTTAAACAGTATTAAAACAACCATGTAAGGAGAAGAGTGCTAAAATCTCAATAAAAAAAATATGCATATTTATATTTGAATTTAGCTCAATTTTTTTTTTTGTCTTCAGTCATTTGACGGTTTGATGCAGCTCTCCAAGATTCCCTATCTAGTGCTAGTCGTTTCATTTCGGTGTACCACCTACATCCTACATCCCTAACAATTTGTTTTACATACTCCAAACGTTTTTTTTTCTTATCAGGTACTCCGACTGTTTAAGTTTCACTTCCATATAAAGCTATGCTCCTAACATATACTTTCAAAAATCTTTTCCTGACATTTAAATTAATTTTTGATGTAAACAAATTATATTTTTGACTGAATGTTTGTTTCGCCTGTGCTATTCGGCATTTTATATCGCTCCTGCTTCATCCATCTTTAGTAATTCTACTTCGTCTGAAATCCAAGGTTTTCTACCAGTTCTCTTTGTTCCGCCTAAGTTCGCTTCTGCTGATTTAAGAATTCCCTTTTTAACATTCTCCCATTCTTCTTCTACATTTTCTACCTTATTTTTTTTACTCAGACCTCTTGCGATCTCCTCAAAAATCTTCTGTACCACCTCTTCCTCAAGCTTCTCTAAATTCCACCGATTCATCTGACACCTTTTCTTCAGGTTTTTAAACCCCAATCTACATTTCATTATCACTAAATTATGGTCGCTATCAATATCTGCTACAGTGTAAGTTTTGCAGTCAACAAGTTGATTTCTAAATCTTCGCTTAACCTTGATATAATCTATTTGATACCTTGCAGTGTCGTCTGGCTTTTTCCATGTGTATATTCTTCTATCACGATTTTTAAACTGGGTGTTGGCAATTACTAAATTATACTTTGTCCAAAACTCTATAAGTCGGTCTCCTCTTTCATTCCTTTTGTCCAGCCCGTATTCATCCACTATATTTCCATCCCTGCCTTTACCAATGCTTGCATTCCAATCTCCAGCTATTATTAAATTCTCATCTCCTTTTATGTGTTTAATGGCTTCATCAATTTCTTCGTATACACACTGTACACCACATCATCACCATGGGCGCTTGTAGGCATATAGACGTTAACAATCGTTGGCGGTTTAGGTTTCGATTTTATCCTTATTACAATGATTCTATCATTATGCATTTTGAAATACTCTACTCTCTTCCCTATCTTCTTGTTCATTACAAAATCTACTCCTGCCTGCCCATTATTTGAAGCTGAGTTAATTATTCTAAAATCTCCTGACCAAAAGTCATTTTCCTCTTCCCACCGAACCTCACTAATTCCTACTACGTCTACATTTATCCTATCCATTTTCCTCTTTAAATTTTCTAACCTACTAACCTTTTTTAGACTTCTAACATTCCACGTTCCAACTCGTAGAATGTTATTTTTTAATTTTCTGGTGACCCCTTCCTTAGTAGTCCCCACCTACAGATCCAAACAGGGGACTAGTTTACCTCCTGAATATTTTACCAAGGAAGGTGCCTCCATCATTTTTATATGAAAATAAAGAGAATACATTTTTTGGGGAAAAAAAGCAGCTGTAGTTTTCCATTTCTTTCAGCTGCACAGTACTCAGAGGATTGAGTGATGTTGATATGGCTGTTTAAGTCGTCCTGACCTATGCCCTTAACAAATACTGAAAGAGCTGCTGCCCTCTTTCAGGAATCATTCCTTATTCTGGCTCTCAACAGATACCTCTTCGATATGGTTGCACCTTCAGTCCAGCTATTCTGTATCACTAAGCATTCAAGCCCCCTCACCAACGTCAAGGTCTCATGATTCATAGAGGGAGTTTTAAAATGTATGAGTCAATGAAAAATTGTAAATGGAATAATCAAAGAGTGTTTTTGTGAAATGGTAAGGATGAAGAATTTAGTATAAATTTTATATTTATAACTGTACAACTGCACTATTACAAGATATTTTTTTTATAGAGTTTGAATTCAAAGGATGGAGCAATGCCACATTTTCTTTAAAAGTTTATTCTAACTTATTTTATAATTAACATATTTTTATGCATGCAAGGCACTATTATATCTTTTATACTATAGCAATGAACACTGAGTACTTAATATTATAAAATTTATGTTATAATCTTACCCCTTTGTAGAATTCTTCTAATTTTTGGTTGTCAAGCAGCTCATCTGGGTAAGCAATGTGAGTAGCCATTGACTTAGCTTTATCTAATGCAGCAGCCCTGTTCAATGAAAAAACAGTACACAATTTAAAATAAAATTTCCACTGATCTAGTGGATTTTCAACAAAAAATTATCAAAGAATTTCTGATATTACTAAAGTTTAAACATTAACAAGTTTTACAATCGAATAATAAGTTTACTGTTATGTATGATAAATGCCTAACCATAATGGTTACAGGTAACCTGACTTAAGACAAATGTTGTTCCTGATAAGGATATGAACAAGAATAAAAAGCACTTCATTTTAGGCTTACCAGGAAAAGTGAGGTGTGTGTGTGTGTGTGTGTGTGTGTGTGTGTGTGTGTGTGTGTGTGTGTGTGTGTGTGTGTGTGTGTGTGTGTGTGTGTGTGTGTGTGTATGCACGCGCGTGCAGAGAGAGGAAAAGTAACTGCCGATAAAAGTGTTCACTAAAACTTATTTCCAACTCAGATGGATAAAATGTATAACATGATGAATGACTTCTCGGCCAACAATAATAATCTTTAATGGAGTAATAAATCATTTTCACAGATGGGATAAGTTAAAAAAACTTAGATACAGTACAGCCCCAGCCAAGCCACATTAACCCTTTGTGTACTGTTAGATATTAAATGAAGTAACTTAGTTCTAACTGCCGTAAGGATGAACATCTTCCTCAAATATCTCCATATTACATATTTCATATGAGGTGTGGTTATTAAATAACGAGACTAATGCTGCTACAGAAGAACTGTGCATGGGCCAAATTCATATAACCAACATTTGTGTAACATGAAGCCTTCTCTTTCAATTGTTGCCACTCCAGTTTCTGTAGACATATTAGTCTACAGATGGCCATGACATATTAGTCGGGTCATGGCCTTCGTTTGAATAACATTTGTTTTGCTGAAAAAATTATAAGTGTTTTATTAGAAATGTCATGAAATTTCATATGAAACTTGGAAAAACCACTACTAAAACTTATGTTTTATTAAAAAAAGTATATGACAATGAATGTTTATCACGTGTGCAGGTTTTTGAGTTGTTTAAGCATTTCCAAGCTGGCCAAAAAGATGTTGATGATGATGTTTGCCTGGGTTGCCCTTCCACATCAAAAACGGATAAAAATATTGAAAAAATTGGTAATCTGATCCGATCTGACAGTCGATTAACTATTCTTGTCTTTATTCAAGGTCCTTGCTCAACTCCATGAAAAAAAAAGAAAAAATGACCCGAATTGTGGAAGAACAAGTCATGGGTTCTTCATCAGAACAATGCATCAGCTCATACTGCATTGTCTATCAAGACGTTTCTAGCCAAGTATAACATCCCAGTATTAGACTATTCATATTATTCGCCTGACCTCACACTATATGACTTTTATATGTTCCCCAAAGTCAAATCTGCATTAAAAGGAACAAGATTTCAGATCGTAGAAGCTGTGAAAGAAAAAGTGGTACGCATCATGAAAGAGCTCACAGAAGAAGACTTCCAGCACTGTTTCAAACAATGGAAAATTTGCATGGAACGTTGTGGGGATAGAGAAGGAGTGTATATTACAGAGGATAATAACTAAATATGTATAAATTTAAAATAAAATATTTTACAACAATAGTCACGTTATTTAATAGTCACACCTCGTATAATAAGTTATGTTATTCTTCTAACTATAACCTTTAAAAGAATAAATTTTAACTGAAATTTTTATCAGTTTCACTGTGGTGAAAATGTTTAACTAATTTTAACTTTCCCAGCTATTGTGATACATGGTGCTACAGTAACAACAGGAATAGATTGGTAAAAAAATGGCCTTATCTTAAGTTTCGTCTCTTAAGGAAACATAAAAAAATTGTTTAAATATGGATTTAAATAAATCATAAATAATCAGTGAACAAAAAATTTATTCCAATCCTCCCAAGACCAAAAAATGTATTTTTTCACGACAGACGATTGTGTATGTGTGTGTATGAATGTATCTAGGTAGGCCTATATTTGGTCTTATAACTTTGGACTCCATTGACCGCTTTTCTTCAAACTTGATATAGGAAAGCCTTTGGGGGAAAGAACGTATTAAATTTTTGTAATGCTTTGAAAAAGGAGTGGGGATGTTTTGGCAGAAATAAAATTTCCAATCTTTACTGGGACACTTCAGAAAAAAAGTTTCAAATCATTAGTGTTATAATAATAATTACTAATTAATCATTAATATTTAATCCCTACCCAAAACAAGATTTTATATATGTTTTCTTTATTTAGCTAAATCTTGCTTCACAAAAGGAAGTATTGGGAGCTTATTCATCTATATTTTTTAGACTGATAAACCTTCAAACCAATATAAAACCTTTTTGCCCATTTCAATACCATGGTCTGTGGTACCAAAAAATATTTTTTTTAAATTTAATTTTATATTTAAATCCATCTTGCCAGTTACCCAATGAATTTAAAATGTAAAATCTCAATTTCTTGCCCTTATCTTCATTATTTCTTGAAAAAAAAAATTATTCAAAACTTTTCATCCCCTTCCAAGAAAATTACAATTTTTAAATGTTTAATAGTGACTGTATCTCTGTATTTTTTGAACAATTTTAAAAAGCACTTTTTTAAACCGCCACTTTGAGATTATTTTCTAAAAAACTAATTTTACCCAAATGCTTCTGCTTGTGTATAGAGCTCCCAAAATGAAAAAAAAAAAATATTTTCACAATTTCAAACTTTTAATGCTGAAAACTTATTATTCTTTTAAACAATAAAGTCAATAAAATAACTTAATACCTCTTCCCTGACGAGAAATTAAAAAAATAAAGTCAAAAACATTTTATTTTAAATTTCAATTTTAATTTATTTAAAATCAATTTAAAAAAATATTTTAATCATTAAAAAAGCCCCCTGATCATGAGCACCCAAATTTTCAAAAAGTTGAAAACGTATTTTTTGAAATTCTGATGCTCTTGTGACACTGAATATAATAATATTAAAAACTTTGGTTATTGCTTTAACTTGCTGAGCACCTAGGCTCCAAACATTGAAATTAAAAGATTTAAATATAATCAAACAATTAATTCATATTTAATAACAAAAAATAAAAATAAATAAATTGATAACATTTAAAATTTATTAATAACAAATGTTTGTTTTTGTAGATGAAAAAATAAAAGATACAAATAGAGCTTAAAATGGTAGAATTGGAAAAACTTTCTGTGTCTCAACTGCCATAGATAGGAAAGTTATGGAATTGATTGCAGACTTTTTTTACACAATTGTGTACTAGTACAGGATAACATAATAATTTTACTTTAATATAAAAATAATATCTTTTAAAAATCATTTTGCAAAAAATCATGGATTTTTCTTTATTGAAGGTCAGAAATACATTTTCTTGGTATCAAATCCAGCGGATATTGAAAGTTAATGTTCGATAATATCTTACTGAGCAAATAATAACTAATGTTTCACATGACCATTGTTCAGACAATTGATACATTACTACAGTTATGTTTTAAATTGTGATTTAAAGATCATTTATATTTCACTGATAATAAATTTATTTGCAGAATTCTTAACAAGCAAAAAATATTTAATCAGAATGCTACAAAAAAATAAAAATGTATAATTAATTTCTGTATTACTAAACTCAGTTTTAAATTTATTGTAAAAATAAATATAATACTATTAGACTGTTAATAGTACTGATTTACATTGATTTTATTTGGGTTTTTTTACATTCAACTTATAACCATTACTCTTTCTTGTTACCTTGTTTTATCATCCATCCATTCAACACTTTCCAGTATTTTGTACATCTCAGACCTTATCCTGTTTACCATATCAAGAGCATTTTGCTTAGCATCTTCTTTAAAATATTTTCGTACATATAATGAACCAACAGCTAATGACATTCTGAAACAGAAAAAAAGGTAAGTGTAATATTATATTAAGCAATATTTAATAATAATACAAAACAAAAACTTGGCATAAATACAAAATATTTACTGTAAATATAATACATACTTAATAGAAATAATAATATACATGGTAAATAATAAATACAAAATTTTTACAAAATTAACTGTTGGAAAAAAAATATTTTAGTTTAATGTACATATTCATGTGAAAGATTTGTTGTCTAATGAAGTATGTAATAATTATGAACTTAGTAATGATGCAGGTGTATGAGTCAAATTCTTATTCACTCATTTAAAGATAATAAATAATCTTTTCTATTCAAGTCTGGTTAGGTAATAGGCTGAATTAAAATGAACTTAATTTAGTAGTATTTGGAATCAAAATTTTAAACCACTTTTTATTATTTAGTACTTATTCTTAATTTACTTTTTATGACCAAGAGTAATATAAAAAAAAAATGATGTATGGAAGTATAATTGCCAGTTTACATATCTTATAACAGATGAAAGATACTTATGCTCTTCTCCACAAAACAAATATTAGTAATGTTATTTTATTTTTGTCTCAAGTAATAACATTTAAACGATTTACACATTACTGTAGTGATATCTATCATTATTTATTTACTGTCATGGCCTTGTACATAATTAATTCTCACAGTAGAATTATTAGTTAATAGCACATATAGTGTAAATTATTATGAAGCAAACAGAAAAAACTGTCTCGCTAAGCTTTACCTTGTATATGATGTAGTATTTGTTCATTTAGGTTCCATTTATTGAATTCAGCGAGTCTGTAAATTTCATCTCATTCAGGCTTTTTCAGTTTGTGCCTTTTAGGTGGTTTGTATAAAATCAAATTTATCTGGATTTTTGTTTATTTAAGCAGTAAATACTTTTTAAATTAAAAAAAAAGATGTTTTATCACAGTCTGTGGTAATCAATGATGAATGTAATGACAATGAATGTATTAGAAACAAATTTGTTGAATAAAACTTGATTTATTAATCACCAACAGAAATGTCAGTAGATGATGACTAAATTGTCTTGCTGCCCAGTTCATAATAGCGGATCAAAACAATATGTTGTTGCACTATCAGAGACTAAATTTTTAATCTTCCTTGCAAAATAATATTACCATATAATAAAATATATTTTTACTTACCCACCACTGGTGAGATCAATGCATTCCTTCCATCTAGGCTCTTGCTCTGTACGACCAGATAGTGCAGTTGAATATTCCAGTTGTCTTTTACGAAATGCTTCAGAGAGGTACCCTACTGATGCTGCCGCAGCTCGTCCAATTACATAATTAGCTTGTATCCTAAAATATAACATTAGTATTAGAATAAAAACTTGCTAGATCAAATTTTTTAAAAGTAGTCTAATTCTTTATTCCATTTAGACTTCACAGAATGTTTGAAGATGTACATTATTAATTTTTTTCTGTAATTTATTTTGAGTAGCAGTACTGATACAGATATAAGCCACTACTTACAAATTAGAAATAATCTTTCATTCTTGCTATTCTAATTTACAACCAGTGCTTCTTATAATTAAATAAAAATTATTTATGCTACTGGCATTTGCATATTTATGTAAATAATAAAAAAATCTTTAAATATGTAAAATCTTTACATATTTATGGAATGAGCACTATATCCTTCTTCTGGGATGAAGGATAATTGTGTGTGTACACACGCACACATGTGTGTGTATGTGTTGAGGAATTCATTTCTTTTTTAATTTCCAGCTAAGCTATAAGGATTGTTGATTACCATGTCAGGATTAACCTTCAACTGGTGAGATGACATCAAAATGATGGCGCACGTCTGGTTGCTACATGATTACCCCTACACCCTTGAATAAAACAAGGATTAATGAAACAAGCTTTGCAGCAGCTGGTTATTTTTTAGTTATAATTAGATTGCCGTGCACTGAGAATTTTTGTAGTGTCTGATTTTTCTCAATCCAGTGTCCGACATCAAACTGACGTGTGCTCACCATTTATGTAAGTACAATCAATCTCCTTGCATAAAATGATCAAATAACATGGATTTTTTCTTAAATATTAATTTATTTTTTCTATTTTCAATTTTATAACCAAATCATATTAATTTTTCCCAGTAAAAATGAACATGAATGATCAAAATTTTGAAGAAGCATTTCTTTGTGAACTGGATGGATGAAAAAGTGAGGATTTGGATATTGACAAACCAATTACAGGTTAATATAGGGAACAAGGTGAAAATAGTAATAAAAAACGGACTAGAGATGGAAATTGAGAGGTGATTGCTGTAGGAAATGAGGAACAGGCTTAATCAGAATGACTGTATTGTCAAGAAAAGAGATTAACCAAAAATGGTAAAATTGGACAAAATGAATTTCATTTGATTCTGTTTGTTATGTATTTTAATCTAGTTTACTGGTAATTTCGAATGAACTACTCACCGCTTTGGTGTGTTGCTGAGTATAGCCTCCAAGTTTCTTAAATATGAAGGTACATTTACAATGGCAACTTCATCAGGCCTAATTTCAATTTTCTTCGGTAAAAGTTTACGAAAATATGTTCTCCATGGGATGCTTGGATATTTAGTTTCTAACTCAGGTATTGTCATCGGATTATAAAGCTTGGAAGCGTTACGGCGTTCCTCAAGGGGCAGTGAAATCTGTTGAAATTTGTAACAATATAATTATAATTTATCAAAATAATTCTTAATGGTGAATTAATTTTAAAAATATAATTACAAACTTTTAAATTAAGCAACTTATCAGATAAACAAAAAATACTTCAGATATAAAAGTATTTTGATTCTGCATTAAAATTAAACTTTCAAAATCCTAGATTTTTACCTAGATTTTCACCTAATAGTGAGTAACTGAGACAAACAGTAATTGAAATCTATTAATTAGACCAGCATGATAAAATGTGATTAAATTATTCTAAAACATAAAAAAAATGACACTGCTATCATGATTGAACTAATTAAATAATAAACTGAGCAGATTGGATAATGTATATTCACCCGCAGACACAAATAACAGATACAATGACAGAATAAACCTTCGCAAATTTCCTCGCAGAAACTGAACCTACAAAGATATTAATAAGAAAATTCTTCTTCATGACATTAAATGCTTGAATTCAACTCTCAAATAATATGAAATTTTCAAATAGATTAATTATGGCAAAAACAACATATTAATGAAAGACACTTCATGTGAAGCTTACATACATAGACCTTATACTAAACCAATTCTAGATGAGGACTAATAAAAACAGCATCATCAATGAAGGAGCTGCATAATAGCTGCAAAGATATTTCTTGAATTACATTGCCATATATATAGAAAGTGATTTATTTAAAAACATGTCTATTTGATAAAATAATAAATTATGAAGGCTAACTGCTTTTTATAACTACTCTTTTATTCTCACTGCAATTATTCATTAGTATGTGTAGTGGGAAACTGTAGGTAAAAACTAAGTTGCAAGTACCTACTGCTAGTACTACAATAAATGAAAGTTAAACTATGAACTAAAACTGCTGAAGTACAAGATGCAATTGTCAGAAGTCATTGGTTTTAAGTTTTTAATTTTGTAAAATGATACTGTAATAAACATTACTTACATTAGCAAGTGATATTTCGAATTCTAGAGATTCTTTCAGTTCTTTTTTTGCTCTTTCTTTATTTGCTCCATACAACACAGCAATATCTACCATGTATTTATAATATGCAGAAACAAGTCTGTCATCTAGTCCTTTTACAAGATACTCACGGCTTAGGCCGAGTGAAGCTTGATCAAGCTGTAACAAAAAACTAGATTAAAAAATTTTATTCATTAAAATATTTTGAAGAATTTAAGTAATTTAAGAAATCTAAAATACTGTAACATCAAAGCAGTCCAAGTTAATACCAAATAATAATAAATATTTTAAATCAATTTTGTAAATAATTCTGAATGTCTTAATCTATATTTTGTACCATGCTATTTAACAAATAATAGTAATAATAATAACAATAATAATAATAATAATAATATTAACTATAAATATAATAAGAGTAACTAGTGGCTCCTTGCTGCTTTGCAGTGTTATTGTTACAAAGTAATGTTATATATTTAAAAAACTGGGGCAAAAACTTATTCCATTTACAACAAATTTTTTCCACTTTGTACAAGATGTACAGAATAAATATTTTAAATTAATATTTTAATTTAAAATATTTTAAAAATATTTTAAATTGCTTCTTAAAACTTCTACACATCTCTTAAAGGGTTTTTAACTGAACAATAATATTCTACTTCAAAATTTTTATTATTTTACAATTGTAAATTGTAGCTTCCAAGCATGTTTTTCCATGTATCTTGAATTTTTCATTTTTAAAAGTTTCTCCTATCTCTTACCTGGTCAGTGTAAGAAATTTATCATATGGTTACCTAGCGTTTCATTTACTACAGCTGAACAACAAACAAACTTGTTTTAAATCTTAGTTCTTGTGCTGGAAAAAGATTTGTTGAGCAATTTAGTCCTACAGTGTTGTCATATTTAATAATTACTTTCATGTTGTTATCCCCAGCTATGGAAAAATTGTAATTTTCACTTAAATATGTTTCCATTTCTATTTTATTAAATATCCCTGTAAAATCCTGTGTAACATCCGAACACAAAATAAAATAAAATATCTCTTCTAATTTTATTTAAAATTTGAGGTAAATATTTTAAAAGTTATTCTATTTTATCACCTGTAAGTTCCACTTTCTATGTACTTATTATAATTCCGCCTCTGTATCTGTCATAAACTGCAAGAAGAATGGTTTTCTCTTAAAATCTTTTTTAATTTTGTAAGTTCTTATTTACAATAAATTTTAGGTTGAGCCTGCTATGTTCAATTAAAACATATAAAAGAACGTAAACATGTAAGTAACAAATTTTTAATTATTTCTCGTAACGGTTTTAATCTAAATTTTTTTAATTAGTTAGTTTTCTGTTCAGGAATGAGTGACTTTCTTTTTTATGAACTGGTTTTTTTCTGTCTCTACTACCCCATTCACACAAAAAACAACAGTACTTTGTGTAACCAAGCTGCAGACCAAGAATGAGTATAATTACCTTCAAATCCCCACAAATATTCCATTCATACACTGCAAATTGAATCTTTTCCAATATAGATTTAAAGTTTTCATATGTTTTTTTCATACTAGCAGAGTGAGCCTCAGGTACTGAAAGGAATTTATTGCCATTATGCAGAAGCACAACTTTCAAACTAATTTTGGAGGGATCAATGAATAAGTGCCAATCTGTTCGGTTATGTTCATTACAAAATGTTTCCATACAAGAAGAAATGTCATTACAAAACATTAAGCAATTTTCTTCAGAAAAATAAATTCAGAGTGACGATTACGATAAGTACATATCTTTGTATTCTTTTGAAGAAGATTCCATCTTTTTGCAGGGAAGCAAGCATTTCAGACTGTTTTATGGATAACTTTAAATCTCATATGAGATCGTAAAGATTTTCTTGAGTCAGTAAATGAGGCTCATGAACTGCTTTGTTCAAAATTTGTATCACCAGAATCTGTTTGTTTTTTTTCCTTACTTCCATCAGACTCTAAGCTCTCTTCATCTAATGTCACATGTTCTGGAGGCTTTGGTACGGGCAATTCTTCGCAATCTGGAACTGGTCTCCTTCCAGATTGCAACTTAGAGTACACCACTGTATGTTCAGATTTTGACGTTATCCCTTTAATGTTTGTTAAGCAGAAATAACAGTCAGAAGAGCGATTTTTGAGTTCCCTCCAAATCATAGGTATAGCAAATGGCATGTGCCATTTTCCTATGTAGTGAGAAGCCTAGAACACAATAAACAACAGATATCTGGGGACCAGGCCCTTGTTTGATCCCTGACTTTACACCCAAAATAAAGTTCATAACACTTTTTTACTAATGGAGTAAGGTTTCGCCTTGGGGACTTGAGCGTCACTTCACCACATACATAAAAAAAATTGTTAGGTTGATTTAAACAAACTCTGGGTATTTTGTAACTAATGACTAATTAAAAGAAATAAGTTGTACCATGTTAACTTCTTTCTTTACTGTTTAGCCTCCGGTAACTACCGTTTAGATAATTCTTCAGAGGATGAATGAGGATGATATGTATGAGTGTAAATGAAGTGTAGTCTTGTACATTCTCAGTTCGACCATTCCTGAGATGTGTGGTTAATTGAAACCCAACCACCAAAGGGTGGTATCCGCGATCTAGTATTCAAATCCGTGTAAAAATAACTGGCTTTACTAGGACTTGAACGCTGGAACTCTCGACTTCCAAATCAGCTGATTTGGGAAGACGCATTCACCACTAGACCAACCCGGTGGGTTGTACCATGTTTACTGGTTTACTACTATCTCACAACTGGCATTGTTTTGATGAATGTGTACTACACTAGATCATGTTTGTATTGTCTATACATGTCTGAACCTGCACAACAATAGCAACGCTACCTTTTGAATTAGCTCATTTGGTTCCATCATATTTGTAATGCTCTAGGAACTTTTACTTGACAATGGATGACGAATGGACGAAAAAATGTTTTAAAATATTTAAAACAAAAAAAAACTGTGAGTGATGGAGAAATTTTGAATACATATTTTAAAGCAGGATAAAAAACTCCATTACGTTTACCTATTGATAGTGTGACAAAAATAATGTTGACTAGTGTAATCGAAGTCAAATTACTCATGTCAAAATATATTCAATTAACAATGCTACGCATTATATTAGAACTAAATATTTGAAAATGAACTTATAGTTTTTAGTTGATAAGAAGATTTGTATTTTAACAGCAATTAAAATATGTACTAAATTGAAATGTATTTATTTGGTATATTAATGTTGTGTACTATTTAGTGTTTAATGTTAAAGTGCATTAAAATGTAATCCTATTTTGTATTCTTGTAGAATATTTCGGTTGGAAATGTAAATGGAAATTTTTTATATCAAAGTTTGATCTGTTTGTCATCTAAATTAATACATTTTTTAATGTTCTAGTCATTAGTGAGTGAGCTTCCTACTTTGGGCAAGATAGCAGTTTTCACAAACCAAGTGATCTACTCTACCATTTTACCTATTCTAATTAATAGTTATAAAAATAAATTTAAACCAAATTTTAAATTGACAAAAGTGAATAGAATCAACAACTTTTAATTATCTGCATGAAAGAAAATAATAATAGTCTGTAATAGATTTCAATTAGAAAAAAAACACAAAAAGAACAAAGTATTCAAACAGTAATAAAGAATGTATTAATTACAAATGATGGTGTAAATGACAGTGGAACAGATGTCCCTTTTCTAGTCTTTTTAAATCTATGGCAAATGTAAAGCACTTATGTTACAAAAGGCATTAGCCAGAGTTTCTTTTTTTCTGAATAATGTTTTTTTTTTTGAGGGCAAAAAATGCCTACATGTTATCATCGCCCGGGAATAATGATGCTCGCTATACAACATACAGATAGTTCATACAATAAACAAAAACTTCTTTCTGTATTGCTTTAATATGTTATCTGTATTACTGAAATCACTTGAATTTTGCAAATAAAATATATTACTATTTTTTATTCTTGGCATACAATTCACTCACTTCCTCTAATATAAGATTCTTGTTATCTTATAACAAGAATCTTATATTGAAGAGTGTCTCAATAGGTTATGGAGTGTCTCATGTCTTATGTTATGGCATGTTATCTGCAGTCATTAGTTGTGGAATTTACTATGCATTCAATTATATAAATGTATACTAATGTGTATGTTCAACTTATAAATTTCAAGAGCACACCATCGATTATGACCATTTGATGCAAATAAATTCCAACAGAATATATAGAGAGATAGTATCCAGTGTTGTTAAACTATAGCAAGCAACACAAATCAGTTTGTTAAATACAGCTTTGCCTGTTGAATTTATTCAATTACTTATTGGTAAAAATGGGTGATTTCAACAAGTCCATCATATAAAAATGTTAACTGCAAATCTATTTGTACTAACTACACAAAAGATTACCCCTAAAAACTCTAAAAAAAAGATGACAACAAATTTTTTATGCTTTCCTGGCATCAGGTATTTATTCTTATTATATAGTGTAAAAATAATGATACATGAAAAAAGGTTTTAAAAAGAATCAATATTTTTTACTTTTTTTCAGCTCCTCACCCTCAAAATCTCTTCCTTTTCAAAGAAATTTTTTTTTATTTATATATGTTTACTATGTTAAATGGAAGAAACAAAAATCTACTGAAAAATGTACAACCAATAAAAAGTTACCAAAGACATCTTTTTTCAGGGTGGTGTGAATTATGATGAGATTTTATTGTAAAATTATTATTAAAAGTTTAAGTAAACCAAAAAATGTTTTAAAAGATTCCAAAAATCAATATTTTTAATCTTTGATCAGCTCCCCTGCCCCCAATATTTCCCTGAAATTATTTTTTTGGAGTTACTTGCACTACTATTATGCCTAGAAAGACAAAAAAAAATTAGGTTAATAAATATTCAATAAACAAAACAACAGTTTTTCTTTCAAGGAAAGGAAGAATTTGGGAGAAAAATATTTCTAAAAATGGTCAGATTAGAATGCACACATGTACTGAGCTTAATATAAAGTGGAGTTGGGTTTGTAAAATTTTGAGAAAAATTGACCCTCAAGAAACTATCTACCCCACCCCCTGGAGATATTGACCCCAAACCTTTACTAACAAATTTATTGACCAGTTACTATACTTTCCTTCTTGCAGAATAGCTCTAGTGCTATGTTGCTAGGAAAGTAAATACATATTTATTTTTACTTAATAGCATTAGCTATAAATTGCTTACTTTCAAGATTTTGATTATAAGAACTTCATAGCATTTTATTGCTTGAGGATTAATATATTTGTTTTAATGGCATTTATAATTATGTATACATATATATATTTCTTTTTTCCACTTATTTATGTAGAAATAATGTTAAGTATGTTAAACAGCTATTTAAATAACAAATATTTAATTTTTTTTTAAAATAATTTTTAATAATAATAATTAAAAAGGAAAATTGAAAAGAATAAATAAGATGATATTTATGATGAAAGTAAAGTGAGATGAAAATAACTACATAATTGATTGGTGAACTGGATATAATGATTTTATTTAATATTTAAAAAACTTTCTATAATTTTTTTTTCAAAATAGCAAGCACCTATTGCAATTAACAGGATTACTTTGATATGTTATTTATAAAAAAAATCCTGAAATTTATATTATGAATATGAAAATTCATATTTACATGTTTATTTTAAACACTTTTATTAATTTTTAATGCTTCTCCTTTCATAGCAAATTTTATAATTTATTACTTTTATCAATTAATTTATAATTAGTTAAATTATAACGAAATAGATTTTAATATGGGATACATAGTAAAGAAAAAAGTATATTTACTTCATGGAAGTATAATGTGATAAGATCATGCATTTAATAAACGTATGATTTGTCTTTATGCTTTCTCATCCTCTCTTTCTCTCTCTCACTCCCTATATATGCAAAACTTGGTCTTTTTGTTTGTTTGTTTGCAACAAAATCATGTAAGAACCAACTAACCAATTGCTTTCAAATTTTTAGGATACATTCAGGTTATCCCAGGAAAGGTTTGAAGCTATATATCAAGGCCCTAGCCCCCTTGGGGGTTAAGATATTAAAGATATTCATAAAAGAAACAAAAATTAATCCTTTTACTTCATTATATTTCTTTCTTTAATTATATTTGTCACCACGACAACAGAAATATAATGAAGTAAAATGACTAATTATTTTTTCTTTAATGAATATATGTCAAATATTAATATCTCATAACCATGAGAATAATCAACACATCAGGGATTCCAGGGGGTGGACTTCCCTGGCTAAATATTCAGGCAAGCGAAGTGAAGCTAATACATATATAACAAATGTAATAACACATTTTAAAATACCAAAACTAAAAAATTAAAACTTGTACATTTTTAAAAAAACCCTTATTTCTAAAGAACACTAAAAAGTAAATTCTTTTTTTAAGACATTAATATAATTTTGGGTTTAACTGAATAATAATGAAAGCAAAGAGTGCTTATTGTTAAAAATAATGAGAGAGGCTTAACATTTGTTGAACCATTTAAGTCATTTGTAATGATGAACACTGCAATGCGTAATTCTTACTTGTGCACTTTAAGCATTCTTTTAAAATATAATTTTTTTAAAGATTAATTTCAAATTATTGTTTTAAATAATTCCAATGATCCTTTCTAATTTATTTTAAATTATATCTTAATACTTATTACTGAATTAAATGAGCTTTAAATTTATTTCAATTATATTTTTGTTTTTACTTATACTTTTTTATAACCATTCTATAATGTAAATTGTTGTTTAATACTAAATTATTTGCACACTGTTGAAATCCTTTTTTTCAATAATCTTTATTTGTACTCTACTCAATTAGCTTCAAACAAATCTGGTTTTTATTTTTGTTAAGAGATAAAGATACTTTCAACAATTGTTTTCCCACTCACTGGCCAACACTGGCCAGTGGAGAAAACTGAAATTCAGAAGATAATATTTGAAAGATGACCTATGTAAAAAATACTGTCAAATACATTATCTTCCTTCAGCAGTCAGTTAAAAAATAATATTTTATTTTTTCATATTTTATTTTTAACTTACATCTAATACACGAATAGTACTGTTTTTAAGATCAACTCCAACAGAAAAGTCAAGGAAATAATCCATACTGTAACCAAGTCTACGGAATGTATATACACTTTCCTTCCAGTCAAAACTTCCTTCATCCCAGTTATCACCTTCAATTACTGGCCATCCTCCCATTTCCTTTAATATTTCATTAACTCGTGTTGCACCTATTTCTTCAATTAAACCTGAAAAAGTTTCATTTTATATTATTTCATACTTCATTGACATAATTATTTTTAAACAAATAAAAATAATGACCACCGTAAAAATTATTTTAAAAATTAAACCACAGCAAATTTATTTATAAGAGAAAAAGAAAAATCAGCAATCCATCGAAAAGAAGCAACTGCATACTGGGCTAAACAATATTACGGAAATAGGGAATTTATTTCCTTTAATTAAAAACCTTCCCAGATACATCTCCATTTCGTCTATGCAGTATAAATTAATTGCAATCATAAGGCGTGAAAAATTTTCTTTTCTGAATTTTCAAACAACTAAAGCTGGAGTTGTTTCCAAAGAAAAGAATTTAGCATTAACTTACTCCATGAATTAACCTTTTTTACTTAATGTAATTACACTTATTATTTTATATTATGCTGGGTATAATTTTTATTTTTGTTCTTAGGCGTTTCATTTGTGTGTTTTATGTTATTTTACCTGTGTGTTATAGATCAATTATACAGATTGTGAAAAAATTTAAAGTTGATATATTAAAAACATACTTATTATTGTTTATACTTATATTAAAAACATACTTAGTATATAATACTTATTATTGTTATTTACTTAGGTTGGTTATGAAAATATTATAAATAGAAAAAATATATCACAGTAAAAGAAACAACACACAAAACAAAAAACAAACATTATAGAACACGTTACACGTTACAGAATTTTTAATAAAAAAATTATTTAATTTTTTTTCATTTTAACATTATTCATTAAGTAAAAATAAATAATTTATAAAAAAAAATTTACTTTTGTTCATGCAGGCTTTGTATAAGTCTTTTGCAATTCTAAATGGTGTGATATCATGTGATGAAACTGGTGAATCAATTATGTCACGGAGTTGTTCCAGTAGTTTGTCATTAATTACACTGAAAGTTGTCATAGATGACTTATCATCAGGTATTCTTGTGTTTTCAATAAATTTTCCACAAGAAAATTGATAAAAATCATCACAAGGATCTACATCCATATCCATGTTTGAAAGAATGCCAGATGCTAAAACAAAAATAAAAAAAATAAGATTAGTATAAAATATTTCTGACTACAGAAATAATAAAACCAATGTTAAAATTACTCAGGCAATTATTAAAAGAAAAAAATCTGATGTGGACAACAAATTACTTCGTTATATGTTTATTAAATTACATTTACACATTTTTTTTAAAAATGAAAAGTACATAAAATTTTATTTCATAAAAAAAAATTCTGATATTTCTTCTTTTTTTTGTTATTGAATAATTATTCATCATAATTTTTTTTTTTACAATGAAAGGTTAATAATTAATACATCAATCAATACATTTAAATTAAAAAAAAAATATGATGAAGTTGATTCAAACTGATGTGCCTTCCCCTTGTAAGACCAAATATTTCATTAATTAAAATTTGATTTGGCTATAACTCTGGAACCATTGAAAATAAATACCACTTAAGATATATCATTGAAAAGCTCTCAATGAGGGCTTATTACTGCAGTTAAGGAAAAGTCCAAAATTTTTTGGACATTTTTGATTCAGTCAATTGCAATCAAAAGGGGAGGTACACAACTAGATGTTACAGCAGTCCTAAATCCAAAATTTCAACATCCTATGACTAATTGTTTTTGAGTTAAGAGACATACATACATACGTATGTACAGACATCACACCAAAACTTGTCAAAATGAATTCAGGAATGGTCAGATGGATATTTCTGTTGAAATCTGGAAACCAAAATTTTTCGCAGTCATAACACTTCCTTTATTTTGTACAAGGAATTAATAATAAAAAGGTGAACTGGCTAACAATATTGGATAATTTTTCATACAATTTCATTTTAGTACTTAAGAATAACGCTGATAAATTAAGCACCAATAATATGAAATTTGTGCAATTATATTTATTGCATTTATCTTCTTTACTGCATGTTGAAAGGGTCACTTAAAATTAATATTAACATTTAATCAAAATGAATATTTCCATTGAAATTTGAAAACCGAAATTTTTTGTGATCACAATACTTCCTTTACTTTGTACAAGGAACCATTAAATAAATAAAAGAGTACATAAAAATGTACCTTAAGAATGCACATATAACCAGGTTTTTTCTGACTAAATACTGAAACCCACTTGGCAATTCATTTTGCATATATCACCTTCTACACAATGTAAGAAATCCTGAGGTGATGTACCAGTATATTGTAGCTTCATATCTTCTGTATCATATATGTCAAGATGAATTCTGGTTAAGTTTTCTTGTCGATTAATTACAAATTTTGTCAATTGTTTACTGTTTAGTCTTTGAGATTCATCATGGTTATTCATTTTATATGCCAAAAGTTATTTTATTGTATAATTGTGTTAAGTATAATGTATCCACTTGTTTGTAAATTTTGTCAGTTACATCAACTTTGTCAGTTGATACTAAATTTTGTTTTTTTTTTAATATATTCAGCTACTATGTTGATTCTTTCCCCAGGCCAATAAGAATATATATTAAAAATTCTACAGTGCTATCTGAAACACTAAAATAAAATATTGTTATGATGTTTGCTGCATTTGCAAGTAACTGATTATTAGCCCAATGGTAGGTCTACATTCTTCATCTAAATAAAAATTAATATATATATATTTATCATGTTTCTCAACATTCCTAACACAATAAAAAAAATCGTCACTTGCTCTTCCTTTCAGATTTTCCTTCTGAATAATAATGTAATACTTAATATTTAATGTTTGTGTATATCAAAGAGGTCTTACACTAAAGATTTATAACAGCTTCTGAAAGAAAATTACTAAGTTAGAACCAGTAATTCTATGAATAAAAATGAGTCTGGATATCAAATGCTTATTGTATATAATCAACGCATTAGTTATAATTGTAAATAACTTACCTGCATGTACACATCCTGGTTTAAGACATATATTCTCTACACTGGCACCAATTTCATCACGATGATCAGTAAAGAATTTATTTCCACCCCAAGCAGCACTTACTGATGGCATTGATTCTGTTAAGAAATAAATATTATTATTATAAATTGCTTACTATTATAAATTTATTCATTGATATTCATTGAATTGATTTATTAGTAGCTTATTATTATAAATTGAAATTAGTTTAACAATTATAAATAAGGTAGTATTAATTGTAACAATAAAATGTCATTCTGTAAGTATTTAATCTATTGTCTTTTTTTCCCTGGGCGCACAATGAGGTGTCTTTATCAGCACCCAGACACAATATTTCTACCCACCGGGTTGGTCTAGTGGTGAACGCGTCTTCCCAAATCAGCTGATATGGAAGTCGAGAGTTCCAGCGTTCAAGTCCTAGTAAAGCCAGCTATGTTTACACGGACTTGAATACTAGATCGTGGATACTGGTGTTCTTTGGTGGTTGGGTTTCAATTAACCACAAATCTCAGGTATGGTCGAACTGAGAATGTACAAGACTACACTTCATTCACACTCATACATATCATCCTCATTCATCCTCTGAAGTATTATCTAAATGGTAATTACCGGAGGCTAAACAGGAAAAAGAAAGAAAGAAAGACACAATATTACTGTATTAAATAATTTAAAATTAAAAGTTAAACTAAAAAATAAACAGAAGTAAAACATCTATGTTGTAAGCTACATGAGAAATAAAACCACAATAACTAGCAGTATTAAAAATCTAACATAAATTGCCACACGTTGAATGGCATAAATGGAGAAACATATTGCAGTTATAATCAATTTTTTTAATATAGATGTATGGCCTTAAAAAATATTATTACATTCGAATAAATGGGTAAATATATTTTCCTAAAATATTATTACCCTATTATTAATCTTTAATAATTCTTTTTTCAATTTTTCCCTTAATTTTAAAATTGTTTGTGCATATGATAAATAATGAAAAAAAGTAAACAAATTTTTAAGTAAAATTAATTCCATTAGTTTCTTTTTTAAAAATTAAGTAAAATTAAAATGAAACCCTACATAAAAGAGATTCAAAAACCATGTAGGTAATTTCACTTCTTTGAAAGACTGAATCCCCTAGCAGTATGGACAGGGTGTGTTACAACCCCAAACTTGATGCCTACCATCATTTACAATCTATAGTGAATTAATTTTAACGGAAATCTAAAAAATTAAAAATATTTTGAATTGTTACTCTCCTTCATTTGCTGATAAATTTACACTTAGATGAAATTTTGAATCCTACTAGAGACTATGAATAAATAAATAAATAAATGTATAAATATTAAAAAAAGAGTATAGTAAAATAAAATTGAAATATGGATAAATTGAGAAGGGTTCTTTACATAAATAAAGTGATTTATCTAAAATAGAAAGATAAAATAAACCCCATGTAATGTTATGGTTCGTTAAACATTGAGTTTGCCTATTGCCCTAATGTTTAAGTAATCATAGTCAATATCATCAGCAAAACAAAGTAAAACTTTCCATCTTTCCAAAATAATTATATTTTTTCTTTTTGTATAGTAATACAAAACAGCTTTAAGAAATTAAAGGAAATTAATTTATAATGACAAACCAAACTTAATTGTGCAAAAAAACTTTTAAAGCCATCTTTCAGGGCTGGTGCTACTGATCTCATAGATCAGTATCAGATCTCTAGATCAGGTGACATTGCACATAATTTTTTTTTAAGTAGGTATAAAAATTGAGAGTGTGGTTGAAATGTGTACGTAATTTGATCAACATCTGTTAATTTAATATACTGATTTTGTGTATTTTTACATACTTTATAATGGTCAAGTGTATAAAATGTTTTTTTTTTTTTTAACATCTTATTCTTAACGGTACATATCTGCCTAATAAAAAAAAATTACCAGCAGTAATATCAACTAATGCTAGTGCAAAAACAGTAGCAAATCATAAAGATAATCACAAAGGTGACTGAAAAAGTTTTGAAGTAAGATTTTTATAAAAATTTTATTACATTGTTTGGTTCAATTTATCTCCAACCATCAAGGACAAGAACATCACAAAATAAAAGTTTAAGAAAATGTTAAGAACATAAAAGAATATTCAATTTTACTTCATCCTTGATAATAATGATGTAATGAATTTTTATTAACATAATGATTTGCTGACCTGTAAGGAGTCTATAATAAATCTATAATAATATAGAATTAAAATGCACTAGCAGCTAATTATAACCTTTGAAGACACAAATCAATGTGAAAAATGGTACAATTTTTTTAATATATTTTCTTGGAAGATAGTAAAGAAAAGCAAGAGGAAATAAAACCGTGACTTAAAAAAATTAATTGGGCTAGATTGTACTTTATTGAAATGTGCTGGTTCTTCTTTTTTATAAATATGTGGTAAAAATCTTTAAAGTTTCCCTATACTAAATGAAGAGAAAGGATTTACTTAAAAACCTTTATGTTGCCAACTATCTCCAAAAGGATTAGGAGAGAGATAAATTTACCCCACATCTCAGAAGTTAATCCTTTAGTAAAAAATTATAACATCCCACTGTGTATTAGTTGTTTAGATTAGAAGATATTTAATTGTTCCAAGACTTTTCAGATACATTGTTTTTAATTCAGTTAAATTAGATTACCGTCTGATTTCTATTTTTAATTTAAATTAATTAAATAAATTTCAATTATTGTTTCATCATTAATATTAAAGAAAAATTCTGTAAAACATAAATATTCTACAATCAGAACCAAAATAAAATAACTAAATTAAAGTAAGTTTAGAATTAATTTAAATAATTTAATTATTAAACTTATTATTTTAAATAGTATAAAATATTTACTGACCGATAAAATAAATTGAACATATTAAAGGAAGGAATGGAAAACGGAACATTGTTAGGTCAATTGAAGAAAATTTAAAAAATAGCAGATAGGATGATTGAGACAGCAACAAGTTGAAGAACCTCATAATAAAAATAAAGAAATAAAGTTACATATGTAAATTAATGATTATTACTAATAAAGACAAATGATGTATGTGTAAAAAGAATTTTATATTAAAATCAACAAAGAAGGGATAGATAAATAAGTAGATAAATGCTTATTTATTTTAGTTGTTAAACTAAATAAATACTGAAGTATACGATTGAGAAAATATAACTCATATTCTATATCCTGCAGGAGTTTACCTCCTCTTAAATGATTATAGTTCTTAAAGTGTAGATAGGTGTGATGATAAACATGAAAAAAAAAACAAATCTCAATCAATAAACAGTAACAAATTTAAATCTGTATTTAAAAACTTAATCAAAATCATAACAAAATCAATTAATCTTAAAGTGATCTCATTATAAAAACAAATTTCTAAATTTCAACAATTTTATTTATTTTTATTCAATTGCATTGCAACATTCAATAAGCAATGAGATTCATGCTTGTAATTCATTTGACTTTGATAGCAGTGGATCCAAAGTTCTTTCCTAACTTTATTTTCTGGCAATAACAATTAATTTCTTGTAATAATATTAACATTTTCATAGCAAGTTACATTCAATGAAATTTGCAATCATACCTAATGCAATTTTCTTAATTATTGTGTAGAAAAGATGGTACATTAAACTGTCATACCCTCTACACTAAACTTGGAAAATACATGTGATGGTACTATGAAAAAAATAGGCCTTACTGAAAAATCTACTGTGTATTTATTTCCAATGAATAGTTTTTGCATGAAAACAAACTAAAAGATTGGTGCTTTTAAATGAAATTATCAATAATTAGTATTTTGGTAAACATTAGACAAACAAAATTTGCAAGGATCAGGTAAATTGTTTTGTCACTATTTAAAGATAACCAGTAGTTCACAAGAGATAATACTTATCAAACTATCAGACTCTAATCTTTTACTTTTAATCTTTTATCACATAAAAGTAAGTTAGCATTATCACCAGCATATGCTAATATTAACAGGTCTATTTAAGACATCATTAATGTTCAGATTAAAATTATAAAAAGTTCTAATAATTCTTTTATAAACTATTAATTAATTATTTTATTTTTTTTATTATAGTTTTAACTACTTTCGTTATTATTTACATACAGGTGGTGCAATCAATCTTGATGCTTGGTGCCATGGCAGCAACAGCCACAATTTGAATCACTCTACTATCCTTTTAATATAACATTTGCTTCATTACTTAACAAACAATGAGCCTTCATAAGATGTATTGTGGTGTTAGTATTAGATTTCAGAACACAATTTTTAACTTAATCATCTCAATGTGTAGCTAATATTTTGAACTTTATTACATTTTTAAATTTAATTATATGTTATGTCAAATTTAATTTGTTCACTGAAAAACTTTTAATTAATATCTGACTATTTTCTGTGAAAAATATATATTATACATTTTTCAAAATGGTAAACATGACAAGAACTACAGAAGCGCTTGTGAAGCTGTGAATTATACAATAGTAAGTCTACACTTAAAATTGTTAACATGCAAATCAAAATGTATTATCTTCATTGAGTGCTGATGTTTGATTTTATTTTTAAAGAAATATTCAAAAGTTAATGCAGGATAACTAAATAAACTAGATTATTAAACTAAACACAGATTAAATATACTAAATAAGGGAATTATAAATTACAGCAGAAATTAATTATTTTTAAATGTAAGAAATAAATAAAACTATATTAATTAAAGAGGGTGAACACCATCCACTTCGCAAGAAATATTGGAATTTCCAAAGTTACTGTCATCAGATTCATCATCATAATCATCACTGTCACTTTCACTACTTTCTTGTAAAGAAATAATAAATGATTCTATAGTATTGTCTCAATAATGTATTCTTGTCACTTATATTCAGCTTCTACCACCTTAACCTTATCACAATACTATACACCTTCCAATTTTTGCTAAAATGAAATTTTTGAATCCATCACACCTCAGATTTATCAAAGTCAATTTGTCTCATTGCAGGCATTTCACAAGTTTTCTATTTTATTAGAGTAGAGAAAGAAGTCTCTACTGGATTTTCAGTTAATTTTTCTAGCAACTGTTTTTTCTCTTTTATCACTCTTTGGACTTGGGATCGCAACACCTCCATACGCAGCTGCTGTTGTTTCTCCACATTTTTTAATGTGAATCAGGAGTTTATCTTCTTTTTTTGACTTTGGAAATCAATCACTTTCTTGTTTCATAAACTCATACACACTATTATTTCCCAGACCTGTCGTTTCAGTTTATTGTTTTTTTTACAGTAGATTTAAGATCACTCATAATTATAATACATTAAAAATACACAAGTGATTATAAAATCTGATTACTTTTCTCAATCAAAACTTGAATAAAAATAAACAGAATCTGCACAAATGCTCTTACAAAATCAACAAATACAGAACAACTAGTTAACTGGATTATACTCCAGCATTCTATTACAGGCTTAAGGATAATTATTTATTTTTGGTCTGACTGTACTTGAAAATTATGAGCACATAGCAAACAATATAGCTATAATGTTTCTTGATATGATTCTAAGAAAGGTGACGACTCATTTACTTTTAATTTAATTTTCATTTAATTTTGGTCAGCTTTGGCATTCTATTACAGCATCATACAGATATATATCATACCATTGGAATGTAAATAATATTATTACTATTTCCATTTATATGATTTAATAAATTTATAATTAAAAGTATAAATTTCATAATACCACAAATTACAAATTGGAAACATATCACTGACTATGAGTCCTTTCCAATAGTTCATATGTGTACTCATAACATGACTGTATATGTTGGTTCTGCCTTAACAGATTCTAGAGATGAAACTGAATCTATAATAAATAAGGCTGACTTATATTTCTGAGAGGAATCCTGTATTAAATTATGTTTATAGGAATAATTCCTATAAGCATAAAAAAATTCAAAAAGTAAGCAATTTTACAATGCACAACTGCAATGTATGCTAAGTGTAATTGCTAAAATTATGAACACACTATTCTCTTTCATTCTCATTTAGACTGATAATTATATAATTATGTCAATGGTAATACTTAAATTAATAACAGTGAAAAAAAAATGAAATAGTGTTATTGTGATCGTATTTAGTTATGTCACAATACACAATACACAAACATCCCACATATCATGTTAACATTATTTAATGTTAACTAACTATGTATGTAGGCCAGTATTTAATTATACTTATCCCTGTTGTGTCATTGTCTTTTGTAATTATCTATATGTTTATAACACGGGATGTTATTCAATAATGATCTAAATCTAAACAATATCAATGTATATTTATTGGAATAAGCCTCCTCTGTCTTCTAACTTACTTTCTCTTACAACATATGCCTACATAATTACACATGTAATTTACATGTAAAAGTGTAATTTGTTCAGGTTTGCGGTAAAATGTACATATAATAAGTCCTTTAGAATTAAATAATTGCATAGCAATACTACTTTTACTTTTTTTATATTGATCTATTAATTCATACTTAATGATTAAGTTTGTTTTAAACATTAAAAAAAGATTATGTTTTTATTTTGCCTTCAGAAGAAAAATATTTACAAGATCTCTTTCAGTTATCAAAACTACTTTTAATAAAAAAAATTAAGAGAATTACTTCAAGATAGAGTTTATGACAAATATAATAAGCTTTTTAATAGTATGAAGAGGTTATCTTTTTTTTTAATTTGCATAATAGCACTTTTCTGCGTTCACTGTATTCATATAATGAGGCAACTAATTTAGTAAACAATTTGTAACTAATTCCAACTTTTAAAAACTAAATTAAATTAAACTTAAGTCTAGTCACTTAGTAAGTGTATGTTTATTCTTACATCAACTTTAGATCATATAACAATCCAAAGATGTGACTTGAAATTAAAATTATTTTAAAATTTAGCTAGAAATCAAAGTGAAGTTTCCTGAAAATAGGATTTAAAGTTGGTTTCTGTGAAAGATGGAAATGTTAATTTTTGCAGATTGATATTAGCTTGATTATGGTGTGCTACCAATATTGTTTGAACATTCCCTTATCATTAAACTGTAATAAGTACTGTTATAACAGAAAATACTGTTATAAATTAAAATAAATTTTTCCTTGAATATTGCAGTTCTAAAGGGGTATTTTTTAAGGTGGTTTCCCAACAGTAGGGCAGTCAAATATCAGGTTCATCAAACAATATCATATAATAACTAAACTAATCAGCTGAAAAGCTAAACCTTTTTAAGTTATGAATTAAAACACTGTTGTTGAAAAAAATCTCTCAGGTTAATTTTATATTTTATTCAGAGTGTTTCAGAGGTATACTTACCTCAAAATCAAACATCTGTTTATAATGTTCAACTGATTACAGAATTGTAATAATAACATGAAAAAATAAGTATACGATTACTAAGTATTTTTAGAATCTGATAATTACATTACATGAATAAATTTGTTACATGTATTGTTTTGATATAATTTATTAAATGCTCTGTAAGTTTACTTACATTCAAATTAATATAAATCATAAGTTTTTTTATAAATAAGGTCATTATAGTTACTAATTGTAATCAATACGTTTGAAGATTATCTGAACAATAAGCTCTTAAAAAATTGCGTACATTTCCTATTTTATTTTTTATTGTGTTGGGTTCTTTACTGTCAAAGTATTTTACTACTACACAATCAACCAACAGCAATGTTGCCAATACAAATTTCCACATACCAGTACTAAGTCTGATTATCACTGAAATATATGGTTCCATTTCTGCAGCTCTAAGATCATTATTTCATGAGATTCAGAATAATTTGTAACTAATATATAACAATGCTAGAATTTGAACATTCAACTGTAAAAAAATTTGTATTTTTCTTTTAATATTTCTATTTGCTAGATATTCTTATACATAACTGTATAATGTATCATTAATACATAACTGTAGACTCATATGTAACACATCATTTGTAATAATAATTATTCTGCCATGATTACACTTATATTTTTCACCCACAATATTATTATATAAACATCCACTGATTTAATTTTTTTTTAATGACTTAATATTTTCTGCCAATTCATAGAGAGAAATTATAAAGTACAAAGTTTTGATTGTAGTATTTGAAATCATTTTACTACAGTATAAACACCACAGAAAAATTCTAGTCATTACATAAAAATTAATTTATTGTTTGGTTACAGACTTTATTTTTATTTATTTATTTTTATTTTTATTTTTTTGAGAATAGCAGCATACTGCTCTCTGTAAATCGGGTACTTTCCAATAAATATTATTTTCTACTATCAGTTAGTGCAAAGTAATTCTGATCTTAAAATAATATGAAGATATGTAATAATTAAACTGAAAAAAACAGAAATCTTAATTTATCGTTATGTTTGAAAATTAGGTCTTTTTTTTTTAAATGAACATGTGACATTTTTTTAATCATTGACAATTTTACATAAATAGCTCTGCAGATTTTAAAAGACAGACTATTATTGCAAATTACTTAGAGTTTATTACTTATTACTTACAATTAATTGTTATATATAATAATATAATTTTAAATTTATTCTACAAGTATTAATTAATATCCCTGCAAAAAAGATTTGAGAATATAATTTGTGTAATTTTTTTTCATGCAGATTTTATCTGTTTTTTAATAAATAAAAATTATTTTTAATTTGTTAAATTGTTCAATTTGATTTTTTTAAACAAACAATGAAATGTATTTATTGTATTTTAATGAAAACTGTAAAGTACAACATGTATATTTAACAAATAAGTTGTGCGTATTAAGGTTATTACAAGTCCCAAGATTAACAACAAATCCAAATATTTAATTCATATCTAATGCAGTTCAGTCTGGCTACATCACAAGAATTTCTTGTTGGTCAACATGGAGAGTTCAACAGTTGCAAAAAGTGTGATAATCGATTGACTATGATGACTAATCCTAGTGATAAATATCTACCCTTACCTGAGGATAGAAAATAATTTAAAAAAATTTTCTACCTTTTTAATAATTTAAAATTTATTAATAGATAAGCTTGTTGTAATATGATAAAAAGTTTTTAAAAACATTTTTTCAATAAGTTTCTCTTTTCATATAATGCAATTTAAAAGAATTAAAGTAAAATTTCTACTCTTTTCTATCATCAAATCCTATCTGTGATCTCATCAGAGAGTGACAATATGCAGCTTGGTTATTAACTGGTTAAGAACTGCTAGCAGGTTTTTATAATATGTACGACTATAAGTTATGTCAGACCAATAATGAAAAGATACAATTTAAAAAAACATATATCAAAATAACTGGTTAATTTAATGAAATATTACTGAATTAAATTAAGAGATTCATAAGCTGATTGGCTTAAGAGATTAAATATTATTTGCAAAATAGTTCTAATTTCTGCCAACAGTACGTTTATTCAGCAGAGGAAATATTTTTTTATGAAATATAATTGTAATAAAAAAACAACCATATTTAATTTTTTGTATTAAAAAGGACAGGTATGTTTTAATCAAAGTTTTAGTATTTTAATTGATTTTGAAATAAGAAGAGGTTTCTCTGGTGATCCCATAGTATGCTAATTCCAAAATAGTTTAACTGGAAGATTATTTTAATAAAATTTAAATAAGCAATTTTAAGATATCTATTTAATTTTTTTATCTACAGGATAACAACACATAAAATTATTAAAACATAATAAAAACAAATTAACAGAATTGTAACCATAATCAGATCTAAGTTACAATAAAAATTTATTTTTACACAAGATAAATTAAATGATGAATAAAAAACTTGATTTATTTGTATTTAATCACAGAGCTTTTATTCCAACTAATATACAGAAGAACAAGATTCACATCAAATAAGGATCTGATATTTAAACTTTTTTTTGTTTTTAAGAAAAAAAGTCTTAAAATTAATATAATTCATGTTCTAACGAAACATTTTTAATTTTTGTGTTAAATACTGACACATTTAATATTGCAATTATACCATTTGCACAGAACTGTAAAATGTTTTTAACATTTTAACTGAATCAAAATTTTGTTAGTGTTTTTAATAACTTTAACTGAAAAGTTTTCAGTCACCCTTGTAACAGTCTTCAATGATTGCTGCTGCTGCTGTTCTTATCTTGGCAAAACCTTGTGTTATTGCTGGTAGTTTTTTGAATTAAGCAAACATGTATTTAGAAAATGATAAAAAAATATGTTTAAATTAAACCTTAAATCCATCATTAATATTTGTTTTGTTTAAAAAAAAGAGTGTTTAAACTCCTTATTTGTGTATATTTGGAATCTAAAGACAGTTGGCCAATATTTGTGGATTTATGATTGTTTCTATGAAATTGTTGGCAAATGTTAATACAAAGGGTTTCTAAGGGTTCATTGCGCCTTTATTTGCAGCAGCTCCATCCCATTTGACCAATGTAGAACATTGCGCAGTTGGAATAGTTCAGTTTATCCTTTAAGAAGTTTAGTTTATCCTTAAGAACAACAAACAAATTACAATTCATTACTCAGAAAATATAGTCACCAATGCACCTGGAATATATAATATATAGTCCATTATCTGTGTGATATATGTTTGCTTGTGAGAATATGTGTAGTATATATCTAAACTATTATATAAAGACAAAGAGAGGTTTTGTTTGTACAGGATAAACAAAAAACTACTTAAACAATCGCAATCAAACTTTTACCCATGTTTTTTGTCATAACTGTGAAGGTTTTTAGATATATGTCATCTTGAAAGATCTAGAAAATAGATATATATGTAGTAGTGGAGATTTACCGGTTGAAGCACAAACTTTAATGAATTGAATTAATGAACTGTGAATTGCGAGTCTCTATCACTGAATGAGCTGAATTTGAACTGAATGATTCAAATCAATTGAATGAAATAGAACTAATAAAATAATAGTAAATAGATTTCTGTTTATGGGCTTCCTGTGGGGACTGTGTGTAAGGCTAGAGTGTTGAGAAATGCGAGCACCTCGTGGAAGGCTAGACCAATCAACTGGTAACAAACGAGGTGCCTCTGGGGTGCTGTTTTAGGAGGTGCAATGGGGTACTCTTATAATATCTCTGCAAATAATCGTCCAATTTTCAAAATTCAAATGGGGTATTTGTTAGTAGGTTGAAGGCTAACTTTTGCATACATCAGTTACATTTTCAATCTAACAGATCACAGTTATTCAGAAATGTATATATATATATATATATATATGTATATATTTATATATATTGTTATTGCATCATGTGAGAACCAACTGACAGCTTTCTTTCAAATTTACAGCATAAATTCATATTATCCTAAGGAAGGTTTTAAGCCATCGACTGAGGCCCTGGTACTCTTGAAGATTAAGATATTAAAAATGTTCATAATTTCTTCTACCCCAAGGGGGATGAAGTGGTGAATTAAAGATATTCATTAAGGGAAAAAGAGATTAATTCTTTTACTTTATGATTATATTTCTGCCACTACGGCAAAGAAATAAGTTATGAATTTTTCATCATCAAAGGTGTGTTTACTTAGATACAATGGTTACTATTATTTTATATTTTGTAATTCAGTTTCTTTTTCAGGTTTCTATAAAGCCTGAATACTATAATTATTATTTATCAGTATTTTTCTAACAACCATGAGAATAGCATACAGTATCGGGATCCAGGGGTGGAGTCTTTTCGGTAAATGGGAATGGCAACTGAAACAAGCTCTGCAGTGCCCAATTGTGAATAGCGAGCTCTGTGGCCATGGGGTAGGCCCCTTGGTCCTGGGATGCCATGAGGAGCCCCTGAGTTGACTCTGGGATTTGTCTGGGCAGACCTGAGCCCCAAAGGTCTAGGTTCTGGTTAGACAGATCGGCTAGTGTATGTGTGTATATATATATATATATATATATATTTACAGAGTAATTTCAAATTGCTCGACAATTTCTCGGGATATGATTTTATAGTCAAAAATAAGAAAAAAACTTCATATAAACAAAGCTCAGAAAACGGTTCGTTAACCCTGCTTTCTGCTACCTCTACAAAATTAAACTGTACTAAAATTCTTGGGGTACAAATCGAAATGTAAATTTGGAGCTTCCTTATGGTTTTTGATCTAAGAGATTAAATAAAAGTGGTCTCAGACTTCTACCTCACTTAGGTTTTAAGAAAAGTGAAGTAAAACATGAAAAGGTTTTGTAGGAAAATACACTTTTTTAATTAAATTTACTTTGTAAAATAACTTAACTATAACTAAAATAACTTTGTTAATTTACCAGTAAACAAATATAAATTTCTAGTTAACTTTTTAGAGAATTTAATTTTGAGAAAATTTATGTAAATAATTACTTTAATTAGAAACAAAACACACAAACTGGATCGGAAAAATAAAAAAAACTTAAATAGTACAATTTTTACCAATGATTGAGGATAATGTAAATGAAAACAAATAGAAAACGTATCAGCAAAAGAAAAAAGTAACAAAAAACGATATATAAAAAATAAAAATCACATACGTAAATTGTTTTTTTCTAAAAAATAATAAAAATCAAAATAGTTCTTGATAAAGCTGCAAACATTCCTTCAAAGCAGTTGCTCAATGTGGCCGCCATTCTGTTCAATGCATACTTCAGCTCGGCGAATCCATGCTAACCAATCACATCTAACAGCATATCATTATTATTTCTAATAATAGCTCCAGTTTCTATTATACGGGGTCTCAATTCTTCTTGCATGCCAATTCGAGCATAATAGCCTAACGAATTTTAGCACGGTTTAATTTCACAGAGGGAGCAGAAAGTAGGGTTAAATGTTTCGCCAGCTGAAGCTCGCTGACGAACCATTTTTTGAGTTATGCTTATATGAACGTTTTTTCGTGTTTTTAACTATAAAATCATCTCCCGAGATGTTGCTGTGCAGTTTTTAATCATTCTATATATATATATTTATATGTATATAAATATATATATATATATATTTTTATATACACACACACAGAGTGATCGTAAAGTAGCCCAACCCAAATTTTTCTGCTTTGTAGGAATGGTAGTTAAATTTGTAAAAGATATTTTAATCACGGTAATTTTTTTATATGACAGAATAGTGTATAGTGTGACAGATCTAAGAACTAGATAAGAAGAAACAAATGCAGCATTGTCGGTTGTTTAGAAGTTTCATTCGAAAAGACATATCCGTTCTAGGTAGGGTTATTTTCAGCGGTGAAGCTTGGTTTCGTCTTAGTGGATATGTTAACAGTCAAAATTACAGAATATGGTCTTCAAAGAACCCACATGTGTTCCACGATCAGGCATTACATTTGCAAAAAATTGGGGTGTGGTGTATCTCGTTGAATTGTCGGGCCTTTACTTTTTTCGGAGACCATTGCAGCTGAACGTAAAAATAATCACGCAGTTTATAGATTTGCTACGTGCTGATGACCGTGATTACTGGTTACAAGTCGGAAAAACTGCACACACGGCGAATAGTAGTAGTATGCAATTTCTTCGATGACCGGATAATTTTTCGTGCTCTCTGGCCTCCTCGTTAACCGGACCTGAGTCCTCCCGATTTTCATTTGAGGGGTTTTTGAAAGATAATATGTACTCAAACACCCGCATACATTTTATGAACTTGGACATACATTTTCCGGACATTTCCAGCACTTATTCCAAACTTCTAAGAAATACTTTTGTAAATGTTAATATTATTTTGTAACTTAATAAAAAAAAATTAATACAAAGGCTTTCTAATAAAACAATTTGTTATCATTTGGGTTGCGTGACTTTTCGATATGCATGTAGCATATAATGTAAAGCATATAATGAGATATAAAGTTTGTGAGATATTTTCAGTATATATTTACAAATGCAGTGAAACAATAATTGTGGTATTATATCTTATGCGGTCCAGGTATTTCATAGTATTGAGTTATTCTTTGCGAGCTTTGTATGTTAAATAGTCTGTAAGTTATATTACTAAAAGCAGATAATTTATGTGAGGTATTGAGATATTGGGATGATTGTTGGTTTTCTGTATATCTTGAAAGTATTTACTTGTTTGCTACTTTTTCTGATGCAGTTTTCAACCCCATTCTAAAAAAACATATATTAATTTCTCAAATGTGATAAATATATATATATATCTATCTAATTAAAAAAGACTACTATTAATAAAATCAGCTGTTATTAAGGTGAGAATAGGAGTACCAATCTTTGAACATGTTCATACGAGCAACAAACAATACTTGAAGTAAGTTTTTAAAACATTAAAATTTGCTTTGTTTTATTGTTGTAAACAATTTTCATCACTGAATACCATGGACAAAAACATGTAGTATATTTTACTGTCGATCTTTTTCTACTTCTGGTACAACATAAGTAATTTTTGTAGTGTTTTAACATTTTTTTTTCTAAATATATAAAACACATTATAAAGATTAACTACCACAGTGAAGATAACTGTATTTTACATGAATTTAAAACATCAATTTTTTCTATGATGAATGCTAAACATGATCAACAACTAAACAAACTAAAACTTATAGGTATACAGGGAAATGAATAACATACAGCAAACGTGATTATTTGCTTGTGTTATAATATACCAATTAATATGAAAAATGGTTAAATCACTAGATACTAATAACATCAGCAGTTATAGCCACAGAAGTTATATTACATATTATTTACAACACAGAAACACTCTACACATTATCAGGAAGGCTATGGTTTATGAATAGAAAGTGAAAAGTGAAATGCAACCTGTAATGAACTAAAATTTATGTTTTTAATTTATTACTTTATAAGAATTTATATTATTACTGAAAGACAAGAATTGTTGATATGGGAACAACTTTCAAACCACAAGCTTCTAAACGTAAAATAATTTGTTTTATCAAGTTAATAATTGCATATAAATATAGTATTTTGTTTCATTAATGTAGGTCTAGTTATTAAGTTTATAATTTCTAAGAAATAAAATAAAGTAATAATAAATAACAAAATAATAATCTTTTTCTTGTTTACAAAAAAGAACACAAGAAAAAAACAAAATTGTGGATTACGTGTTCAATATTATAACTTGATTTAGTAAATGTACGTAATATCATGACCTAATAATGAGTACTACACATGTAGTGAGAAAAATAAAAAAAACATTAAAAAACAATAGAACTCTATAGGCGGATAAAATTTTTAAATATAGAAATTAAAATATTATTCTTTTATAGTAGTAGATATTCTTTTATAATAGCATTAATATTTTTTTTCACCAAAATAATAAATCACTTCTTTTGGGCTGACTCCAACATATGGTCTTAGATTATTTCATTAGTTCTGATTATATTGATCCTTAAGCTTTCTAAGTTTTACAAATATCTGGGACAAATACATCTTCATTTTCAATACATACTGGGAAATGTGGGATGAGAAGTCTAGTACTCAAAAAAACCAATCTGTAGAACCAGAAAAAATGTTTTAATAGCTAGATGAAGGATCCTGTATCTCCTGCACTACATGTTAAGTAGATTTTTCTTAATCTTTGCTTTCCTGGCATTCATATCTTTAGAGCTATGCCAAGAAATCAGTATGGTAATCAATAAAAAGTTGGGGTAAAGTTTTTTCATTTCTCAATGTTTCACGACCCAGGAACCACAAAAAACAAAAAAGAAGGGGGGCAATCTTCATACATATGTATGAACATGTGTTGGCTTGTTTGGAACTTAATAAACGACTGAGTTTGATGAAATTTGGTACAGAGATCAAGTACATTGGGCAATTTTTTGGAAAAATTCAATATCTCCAGGGGATGGGGTAGATATAATTTTTTGAGGTCAATTTTCTCAAACGTAATTCTACTTTACATTAAGCTCAGTTACAAGTGCGTATGCTAATATTGGCATTTAAAAAAGAATCTAACCCAAATTTTCCCTCTTCAAAAATGGAAAGAAAGCAATCTTATTATTTATAGCATAATTTAATCAAACTTTTTTTTGTCTTCCTAGGCTCAGGAGTATTGCAAGCAACCCCCCAAAAAAAATATTTTGGGACAATATTGTAGGTACGGCAGGCAGCCAATCAAAGTTTAAAAATATCCTTTCTTAAATTTTTAAAGCGTATTTCTTAAATATTTCCAGAAATCAGAGGGTTTGAAGATAAAATAAATAGCGCTGCTAAAAAATTTGATGTTCAAATCTTGTTATCAGTCTACCAAGAGGTGATTTTTCATTTATAAGTGTATTTTTAATTTAGGTTATTTAGTAATAAACTGAATTTAAATTTTGACAGTGGTGTTGCTGAACTTTTCCAGCTTTTGAAATTGAAGTTTAATATTTATTCTCTGGCAATTATTTTTTTTCTTTAAAGAAAATAAATAATAACTAATAAAATCAAGAGTGATTTATTAAAATGTAAAATTTTATAAACGTTCACATAAATTCAATCCGATGCAAAGATACTCATCCTAATTTGTTCCAAAATGTAATTAAGAATACCTAAATAATTATACCTTTTGTTTATATGAAGTTAAAATGATGTTTTAAACGTTTTAAAATATCCTTCTTAATCAGAAATAAATAGTGAAAATAGTTCTTGATCTTATAACTTTTTAAGAGAAAAATTATTTCTAGAAATATTTAACAGATTAAATTAGTATTAAATTAAAGATATTCATAGATTAATTTTTGGAAGTAAGGTCCCTTTATTTAAATTTTTTGGTCAAAGATTTATTACTTACAGTATTTCTGATATGTTTTTGATACAATAAAAAGCATAGGCTTACAAAAATTTTTTTTCATAATTCCAACTCTTTTAAGATACAGCCTCTGTTTTATCTTCCCTTCATCTCATTCAGTTTAAACAAAAAATTAAACTGCCAATACCCTTAATACAGATATTAAAAATTTCATTATTTTTTATGTTAAAACTATTTCTGATATAAATTGTATATCAATTCAAAGAATCATCATATACAAATATAAATAATAAACCTAAAATGCAAACATACAGAATCTTGTTATCACTTTTTTCTTTTCTTTTTTTTAATCAAGAATTATTATTTGAGTTATAATAACATTACTAAGTAATCTATCAGTTATAATCAATAACTTTTTTTATTGTTCAATTTAAAATGATTGATGTTATAATATTTAGATAACCATAAAGTGTGGATATATATTATGTGACAAATCAGGATTAATAATTTCTTATTACGTCCTATACCTCTTTATTTATCTCTAAACCTCTAAGATACATTCTAAACCATTAACTGATAAATCCTGCATTCCTATTTTTTCAATTTTTCTAGAAAGTGTTAAAAACTCACACATAATAACGTTTATCATCCAATTAAATTGATGCAGTTTTTTTTCTTTTGAATCCATCATATTTGTCAACTTATTTTACAAGTAGTACTAATGCCATTCTTTTTAGATTTCTAGTTTCGGAACCCATGTTATTACTTCTGTTGTAAATAAATTAATTTTATTCAGATACTTAATAATAATAACAATTTATTTATTTTAGGGAAAAACTACCATAAATATACAGGTATATAATTTAAAATCCCATTTATTATTTAATTTAAATAATTCCAATATTAAATATTATGATATATATATATTATATGTGTGTGTGTGTGTGTGGATTATATATTACTGTTTACAATTAAGGGATTTCTTAAATGTCAAGTGACGTACTAATGTAATCTAAAAATGGATATATTATTTGTTTTCTATATTATTTTGTGATTATTTAGTTGTATTCTTCAGTAACACTACATTCATAAGTTTTTTAAATCCTTATTACTGAACTTGCATATCTTCTTTAGTAAGTGGTAGTAAGGTCACTGTAAAATGATATGGGATAATAAATATAATTATGACACATCAATACATTTCAATTATAATTTACATTTATTACCGTGCTATTTTATATTGAAAAATAAATTTCCTTAAATTTATTATAACTGATAGTATACCTGATTGTTGTCTGGTGCGTAGTACTATAGTTGTTAAAGCTATAGTTAACATTATACAAAGGAAAAATGCAGCTGCAGTTATCACTGTTAGACTGCGTTCCAACATTGTACGTCGACGCCACCACGTCGGGTTTCTGAAACAATTTATGACAATAAATCTCTAACCATATATATATATACTCAACCCTAATTTTGTCTTTTATTAATCCTACTAATGAAAACAAATTAAAATAGTTTGCTACATAATTTTTCTATTTAGTTACTTTTTTCAAAATATATTTATTATTACTCATCAAAATTAAAAAGGGCAAACAGATGTAGAGTAATACTACCCAAGGTATATGAAGTAGCTTGTTACTGGGAAATCTGTTATTTACATGTTAAATGATTAATATTTATTATTAAAAGGATATTTTAATTTAAAATACAAATTCTTTAAAGATTAAAATACGGAAACTTGTTTTGGTTGAAGACCAACCTCAAAGGCTTTCTTAAAAAAGTCATGAGAAAACTTACCCATTTTATACACAGCTATAACAAGGGAATGTGCACTGGCTTTTATTTGTTTAGCACCAAGATATCATCTTTGAAATAGAAATGCAAGTTTAGTTGGCGTATTACTTCAAAGAGATTGATCTGGAACTTCACCTTAAGTAGAATCCTATATTATTTGATTTCATGCAGTTCGTAACAGTAATAGTCGTGCATAACAAATGTTAATACCAATTTTTTTTAATAATATGAGCTCATTTAATAACAGTTGTGCCATTATATCAAGTGCAAGTATTCTGATAACAGCTAAACCACCAATATTATTGATAAATCATTATTTGACCCATTTTCCTCAACTATCCTCACTTATAACAGCAATGTGTATTAAGTAGAATTATATTACATATATATTTTGATATATAAATCTGCATGTGTTGAAAGAGTGATTACAAAAGGGGTAACGTAATAAGATTTAAAATAATAATAATTACAGCACTATTTATTTATTTGCTTTCTTAAAATAACTTTGAATATCAATTTAAATTGTCTAAAATTTTCATAGATATATTAAATGTGTGGACCAAACAAATATATATATCTTTGGCAGATATATCTCTATCGCTCTCTGAAGATTCTATATATATATATATATAATGTGTAAGAGAGAGTATTAATAAAAGATTGAACGTTATAAATAACTTTACAACAGTTAAATATAAAAAATTAAATTTACCAAATTCAACAATCTTTCAGAATGACACCATTACATTCCAAGCACCCCAGTTGCTATCATGGAGAACAATCCAACAATTCAAGAGCAATCTGAAAGAGCAACAATTTTAAATAAAAAGTATAGAGATGTGATCCATTCTAGTTCACATTCTAAAATCAATGGAAAACAAAAATTTGACTTAAAAACTTTGTTATACAACAACCCTAATCAAAATTGCAGCCATTTAATATTTTTCACGGATAGCTTCAAGTGGTCTGTAGTACCTCGTATATAACATGTCAACAGTGAAACTGTAGAAGTATAAAATTTAGCAAATGTTTTACCTCAAATGATATATTCTTTCGTAGGAAACTATTACTCCTGATGTAAACTATAGACCATTTTGAAACTAGGTTTTTGGCAAATATTAAATGATTGTCATTTTGGTAATGATTGTTCTAACATGAAAGTTTTATCAAATAATGATAATTTTATCAAAATTTTAATTTTTCAATACCCTTTTAAGCATCACTATCCTTTCAAAATTTTTCAGTTGCCCCTTCCCCTAGACTGAAGGATATGGTGGTGTGGGCTAGTCAGAATCACTTAAAAATTTATTTATTATATTTGAGATGAATTATGTAAGAAGTAAATATCAAACTAAACACAGAACATTTTGTTTAAAAGGGAGAGGATATTAGTGCTCCGTCATGGAATTTGATAGATTAGTAATATTCATTATCAATTATGGACTTTTATTCTACCACAAAAAAATTTTGTCTCTTGAATTTATTAATGAAAAAGAAAAAATCTTAATGAATCTGGAAACTTGTGAAAGAGCTTAATGGATGTTTACAGAGAATGGTATTAATATTAATAAAAGTGTACATCCTTTCATAAAACAGACATTTATATACTGATATTAGTATGATTAAATTTTTTTTCCGAGATGTGTAATTAATTTCATTAACCTAAAATCATGCTTCTATTCCATTTAAATTTTAAAAGTAGAATTTCTATTTCATAATGTAGGTCTACTTTTACATATTCATGTATTATACATACATACCTTTTAAAAGTTTTCTTTGTTTAATATGAATATTCTGTCTCTATAATAACTATTGAAATAAATCATTTAAATAAGTGTCTTTGTAGTAATAAAAAAAAAGAAAAAGCTAATATCTTAAAAAAATAACCATATTTTATAATCAACTCTTTTTAACACAAAGTATATAATACGTAAATATATCTAGTAATATTTTAATTGTTTAAAATATCTTTGTTATTACCATTACAATACACTGCAATACAAAATTTAAAATAATGAGTAATTTAGTACCTTTAAAACAAAAAACAAGAAAAAAGTAATTACAAAAAAAATACGTAAGAGACAAGATGATAAAATAATTTATCTGAATTGTTTAAAAAAAAAAAAATAATTAGCAAATTAAATAAACCATTAAAAATATAAAAACACTCCAATTTTAATGTATCAAACCAAGGACAACACATACATAAATAGTAAGGATACAAACTTTGTAAAATCTGAAACACAAAAACATTTGCACACATATGTTTATACCCCCATAACAAATAAATTAAAAAAATTAATCATATTTTAATTTTGATTTTTTCATAAAACAAAACGGAAAAGATTTCTTATAAAATGTTGATTTTTATGTATTGTAGTACTTGTAAAAAAAAAATAAATAAATTTCTACCTCCAAAGTGGCAGAACAAATTTTGATTAAAATAAAAACAAAATAAATGTATTTATTTGGTCTAAATATCATTTGTAAACACTTCTTATGCTCTGTAAAATCCAGTGTATCTGTCTACTGGGATGAAGATTGTATGAACATATATATATATATATATATATATACTTTAATCAGGCATTGGCATATGTCATTTATTTATGTTTTAAATTCTTTAAAATAAATTTAAAGAATTCTATCTACAACTTTAAATTTGTTTTACATATAAAAAGTTCATTTTTTGTTGAAAATAACCTTTTATTACACAACTGTCCTGAAAGGAGTGTTAATCTATTTATGGTGTGTATTTACGTATGTAGACTATATATTCACATACAGTTACAGTAGTGGAGATTGACCAGTTGAAGCACAAACTTTAATGAATTGAATTAATGAACTGTGAACTGAGAGCCTCTATTACACTGTGTTGGCTGGGTTTGAACTGAATGATTCGAATCAGTTGAATGAATAATATAAGAATAATAAATTAAATTTACATTAAATAATTTTTTTTTAAATCTCTGTTTAATAATAATGGGCTCCTGGGCTTTTATTTTGGGAGTGAGGCTAGAGTAGTGAGGTGATGCGAGCACCTCATGTGAGATTAGACCAATCATCAAGATCAACTTTTAACAAACCGGATGCCTTGGGGCGCTGTTTTGGGAGGAGCAATGGGGTGCTCTTATAATATCTCTGCAAACAATCGTCCAATTTTCAATATTAAAATGAAGTATTTGCTAGTATAATACAAAATCACAATGGAACCAAACCAGAACATAAATTAACTGATATACTCAGAAAAATCTAGTGGCCTGCACTATGTGGAAACCAGCTTTAGCCCGGGGAGCTCTCACAAACAGTCTTTATAGAGTTTGAGGACAGTATGATTAGAGGTAATGTTGTCAGCATAGGATTAAGGATCAAGCCCCCAGTATTGTCAAATTTAATGCTTTGTATACTGCCGCTAATATTGTGCTGCACTTTGACAAACTACAAGGAACTTCCCTAGATAAAGCTGTTGTAGATCTGGGAAATTTGTAAGTTTAGATTGGTATAAACCGATTAAATAATAAATTGAAATATTTACAGTTTTCTCATTTGGCTCAGTACGTTAATTACATTATAGCTATAAGTTTTCAAATAGTGAACTTTTCTAGATGATCACTAAAAAGTATTAAATGTAAAAACAATTATAAAAATTAAAAATCACAACTGCCAAAATTATAAAATAAATAAACTGAACAAAAAAACACGACAACAAATCAAACTAAAAGAAAAAGAAAATAAGGTATGCAACTAAATGACTGCATCGTTATGCATAGTTTAATTAAATAAAGTAATGGGTGACCGATCAATTTTCAGACAGTTTTAATTTGTTTAAATGTATATTTCATGTTGTAGATATTTAAGGTTGTCTAATGATTAAGTTCTCACCAGGTCTTACATCGATAAGATAATTTTGTACTTCAACCAAATATTTAAATGCAGTCGGGGGGCGGCTCTGAATAGTAATTGTTCTACATTAAAGAGATCTGAACAGTAAATTATTCTATAGTAAAGAGCACCCCTCCCCCGCATAGCAACAGCCCTGTATACTAAGAGGTATATTAAAGAATATTTAAATATTTTCGTTACGGACAAAATTTTCTTATCGATGAAAGATCTGGTGAGAACTTAATCATTAGATAACCTTAAATGCCTGCTATTTCGGTACCATTAAAAACATTTAAATAAATTAAAACAGTATGAAAGTTTATCGGGCACCCATTATTTTATTTAATTATTTACTGCATAACGATGTTCACTCTTTTATTACCATATGTTATTTCCTTTTTTTTTATATTTAAGAATATAGACAAATATCTGTCGTTAGAGATTTTTTAAGTAATCATTAACATTTTTTTAAAAAATTTTAATTGTTAATCTAAAAATGTTAATCTGTTTCAATTCGATAGCCATTTTTCTAAAATTGTTATTTTTTTATTCCAGACAAATATAGCAATCTTTTTCCATTGGACGATATGAACATACAATAGTTTCAAAGTACCAATTTTACAAAGAAATGAGGAAAAGGGTTATTAAAACACACAAGAATTTTCATTAACACAGCTGAGAATCTCTACTTACTATTCCTGCTCACAATTATATTGCCAACAACGAAAACTAAAAATATTGTATAAAATTATTATGTTCACGGGTTTCATCTTCGTCTATTCAAAAAAAAAAAAAACTTTTTTTTTAATTTTCACATTTTTATTAACCTTAGGAAAGAATCCGATTAGGATATAGAAACAATTTTCAACATTCCTCAATAGAATTTTCCTTTCTCTTAATAAAAAATTATTTTGCTATTTTCTTATTCGGGTAGCCAAAATTTTAATTAAAAAATTTCTAATCATAATAATTAGTGCCAAAAACATAGATATTATTTGTATTTACACGCATAATTGACGCCCATTTTGACCAACACTTTTTTATCTAAAATTAGGTGTGTGTTTAATCGAAAAAACGGTTTTACATAGGTATATAATGAAGCCAAAATGTGATAATAAGTGAGAAAATGATATTTGCTGAATTCGCGTAATTCAGGTGCATGAATTACGCGACTAAATACGATATACTAGAAAAATTGTTTTTTTTTAATTTCTCACGAAAGCTGCACCATTTTGGGTGAAAGATAAGGTAGTGTACTGTAATTAAGTAATTATATCCTAGTCAATATAATTACGATATTTATTGGAACCGAAATTTATAATCGTCTCAATTCTACACAACTCTTCATGGAAAACTACTTATTGAGTGTACAGAAAACACAATGGTGGCAAGCTGTTCAACACCGAAACGAAGCCAGATGAAATGGCTACGCTTTAAATAATTACCGGACTACATTCTACACAACTATAAACTTTCCATTAGTTTATATTATATTATTTTTACTCCTACTGGTCACATTCTGTTGTTCTTTGGCATGACAGCTGTCAAAGCATTCAAAGCTTTTTTTTTATTAATTTCAAAAGAAAACAATTAGAATAATTTACGGGTTGAAACGTAAAAAAAAATATTGTAGGTAATCGTTTATGGATAATAGGATTATTCTGAGCAACACAATACAATATAAAAGTGGGAGAGGTATTTGAACAAGCTCGAAAAAAAATCTACATAGGTTAAGATATAATTATGAGTTTACCAGAATATTACCCACATTTTTGTTACATTCTCGGTTTAAATACGAATTGAGAAGGTGCCTAACAAAGAAATGTTTTTCAGCGGAAGAATTCTTACGAAAGTCATTTTTTTGGCCTTTCTTCTAGTCCACTAGACGGTTTTATTACTTTCTAAATTGATGATTGACTGGCACAAAATTTTTATTTTACTTTCATTAACTGTGGATTATTTTATGATTTAAAATTAAATTTTTATATTTAATGTATCACTACCATAAAAAAAACAATTCTAAAAAAGTGTTAATGAATCTGAATGTCCTTATCACAAAAGAAAGACTGATATAAAAAAACTCGCCACGTTGCTGTTCCAATATAACACACAACTGGTTTAGAAAAAAACAAGCAAGCTATTCAATAGTTAAGAGTAACGTTATTTTTCTATTTATTACTTTGTAACAGAAACAACTCGATGAAGAATGAATTTTTGTAATATTTTTTTAAGTTTTAACACGATTTCATTTTTTAAACATTTTGTCTGTTTGTCTGAAGCAAAGAATTTTGTTTTGCAGAAGTTTAAGAGTAACAAATGGTATTCAGTTTCTTTGTATATCAATTCTTTTCGGATCGGGAGTAAATAATTGTTTTTTGAGGGATACCTTCGCACTACAAGTGTTTTTTGGAGTTTTATATTATTCATCAATATTTTTATATTAATCTGCTTTTGTGATAAGGAGATTCACTAATAGTTTTATAATGAAATTGTTTTTTTTTTGGTGTTGTGATAACAGTTATTTTATCTTATATTTTTTTATCTTCTTGATTATTTATTTTTCTCTAAGAAAAATATATAAGCATCTTGAATTTTTTGGCGAGCTTCTTTATGAATGCTTAAATCGTCTTACAATGAAAGTACCCAAAAAAAAAAATTGTTTGCTCACGATCCGCAAAAAATTTGATATCTAAAGAAACTAAACAATACTTGCTAATCTCAAACTTCTCTAAGGACTCCAGTTTTAATATTTGATAGGGGCTGAGCCCCTACATTCGGAGGCAAATTGAAGATTATCTGTCAGATAGGAAATTTTGCATCGATTCCCAGGAGGGAAGGATACATTTCGAGATGCAATGTGGGGTGCCTCAGGGATCAGTCCTGGGCCATTGTTATGGCTGTTAGTCATAGACGACTTCCTGCTCAAAAGGTTCCCTGACGGAGTAGAATTGCTGGCTTATGCGGATGATATTGCCGTCCTTGTGGAGGGAGGAACGATTGATCCAGTATAAGAAAGAGCGAATGCGGCCACTCGCATTGTTCATGAGTGGATGGACTCTAGGGGTCTGAGTATGAAAAATGTAGGTGTGTTGCCATAGTAGGCAGAAGGGTTCTAGACCCCATTCTAGTATCTATTAACGGTAATGTTATTGAGGAGGTACACAGTTTGAAGTATTTGGGTGTCACCCTTCAGAGGAACGGTAAATACACGGAACACATAAACAACATCTGTAAGAGGGCTGAAAATATGGCGAGGAGTATTAACATCATAATGACGGCACAGGATGCCCCCAGGGCATCCAAGCGCAGACTGTTAGCATCAATAATAATATCTTCACTTATGTACGCGGTACCTGTCGGCATCAGGCGATAGACATTGGACGTAACAAGGAGAAATTTGTCAGAATACACAGGAGGATACTACTTGGTGTGGTGGCCGCTTATAGAACGGTGTCCTACCAGGCACTTTGTGTGCTTGCAGGGGTGCCACCGATCGATCTTACCGCGAAATACAGGGTAGAGAGGTCTAAAGGAAAAACAGAACAAGAGGCCAAAGAGGAAATCTATACTTTGTCGCAAGGAAAATGAAATAATGATAGTGTGGGTCGATGGACCAGGCAGCTCATCCCTAAGATTGCACAGTGGATGGATTATTACTTGACACAATTTTTCAGCGGACACGGAGGATTTAATTATTATTTAAATAAAATAGGCAGGAGGGATGAAGCAACTTGTATGTATTGTGACCAACTTGACGATGTGGAACACACTTTTTTTCATGTGTGACAGGTGGGAGGTTTTGAGATTTAACCAGAACATCAACGGATTAACACCTGATAATATAGTGCAATTTATGAGTGAACATAACTGTAACACAGTAGCAGGATATGTTAGGCAGATTCTGGCACAAAAATATGTTGATGAGAGAAGTCAAGGATATTAGTATAAACTAGGGTAGGGAGGACAGCCCCAGCGAGGAGGGCCGGCATGCCGAGGTGTGTCGATTCCAATGTGCCGCTGGGGCCTCCGGGGGCTCTTAGATAGGAACACTGGAAAAGGATGATCAGTGAAAAGACCCGACACCACGTCACGGCTAATCAGGTATGGCGTGGTGTCAGAATTGGGCAACTAAAATAAGGACCTCTCAAAAAGAGCTGAACCGGTGGGCCGAACTGCCATGCCGGACGTATAGCCGGTAGGCGGGGAGGCCCATTAGAGTTTAAAGACACTCTCCTGGGCGGCGTTATACCAGCAAGTCGGTCCGGCCCAGGGGAGATAATGAGGATGATATATACGAATGTAAATGAAGTGTAATCTTGTACAGTCTCAGGTCGACCATTCCTGAAATGGGTGGTTAATTGAAAGCCAACTATAAAAGAACACCGGTATCCACGATATAGTATTTAAATTCATTTTAAGACCCAATTCATTTCAACCTAACTAAATAAAATCAGGCATTAAAGTTTATTGTTCGTAAACATTGTTTATTATTATTTCTTTTTCTCTAAGAAAAGTATACAGACATCTCTTGTATTTTTTGGCCTTTTTTTATGAAAGAAATAAAAACCATTAAAAAATAAAACAAAAAGTCCAATAAAAAGTATTTTTTATTTTTTTTTATTTCTCGACTGTTATCGAAATAATTTTCCCTTATTTTCATATAATGGTCGAGTCATCCAAACGGGCGATAAAAAGCATTGTTTTTTTCATGGTAAGTCGTTAATATGAGATTTTTCTTTCTGTATTATTTAGTTATAACGGAGCGTTGATCAGATGAACACCGTACGATAGCAATTAAAGTATTCTACAAAAGTGGCGCTAGTTTTACTTCATTTATCAGGTCATGCTATTAAAAGTCTGGACACAGAATTTTGAAACAAAAAGTGTTCTGATATGTAAAACTGAAAAGTTGATACATTAAAAGTTACAACTCTGTGAAGCCCCAAACTTCTTGGCCATCATCATTCAGTTTCACTTGGGTTCTCGGACACCACTGTGTGAAGGTTTCTTCTTAAGAATTTACATATGCATTATATAAAATTCAAGTGGTACAGGCTTTAGATGACACTGATCGAGTTTTTGTATGACCTTCGTTGACGATTTTTAAATCTTATTCACAATATGTTAATGAATAATATATCAAATCACGTTTTATGTGAATAAACAAAACTTCTAGTTTTGGGGAAAAAATTAATACATTAAGAACCACATAAGAGTATTAAAGCCACCATATGATGTGCAATAGCATGATCTGGAACAAGGAACAATTGTTCCCGTTCTTTGAGGAAATTACGGGAATGTTGTTACCGTCACTTCATAGCGGTACACCAGAAAATTTTTATCTATTTACGTACCGGAAAAAGTACTGAAATCAATCCAGATACTGCCCTATCAATAAATGTTAAAATATTTTCAAGGTCATGTTATCTCCAAGCACCTCGATTTTCCTTGATCAGCGAAATCATTGGATTCCGAGCATGCGGTAATTTTTTTCTAGAATTTCAAGAGCAGATAATTTGTGATTTACTCCCGTTAGTAATAATCCGTTTTTACTCCCGTAACAAAAAAAATCGGTCATGAAGTTAACGCATTTCCTATAGTTATACTATCATCGTGTGATGGAAAACCAAAAAAAAAACCTTAACTTGAAGAATCTAAGTGATAGTCCACTTTCAGGAAATAATTTTTAGGATGTAAAATATTTTTTAGTAAAGTTAAATAATATTAAATTAACGGCCAATTTATAAAAACATTTTTTATAAATATAAAAGTAAAATAATTATTACATTAAATAAAAATCGTCTGTTTTATTAACTCATTCACTATTTGTTAAATAATCTAAATGTTATGTCTACGCAACACTCGTTAAAACACAATAAATATTTATATATGGATACTTGTAGAGACGTGCGTGTACGTACGGATAAACGCGCTCAACTTCGTAAACATTCTTTAAAAAATCCAATGTTTTACATATAAAACAGTTGTCAGAATTACTTTCTTAAGATTAATAATAATAATAGTATTACAATTTTTATACCCTTTTTATATAAAGGGCAGATAAAAAACTTCGGAGAAAATTATGCTAATAATTTTATTATTTATTACTTCTTTAAATATTTGATTTTTTATGGACAAGGTTATGCTCTTACCAAAACAAATATTTAAATTTGTTATTGTAAATTATCAAAAGACTCAAGTAAAATAATAAATTAAACGACAATTTATACATTTTATTTAACTATAATGAAAATTAGTACAAATAAATTATAATTAAAATTAAAAAAAAATCAATAAAAACAGTTAAATCAATTTAAGTTATGGTAATATGAACCCGCATATAACAAGTGATAATTAATTTTAACCTTCAGTATAAAATAAAACATTCATTATTTAAAAAATAGAAATTATGCGTGCAAAATGTGAAGTATTATCTCTCGCCAGCAATCCTTCCGATATTGCACGGTTACAGATTTCTAATAAACGTAACTCAAAGTAAAAGTGAAAAAAATCAATAAAATTCCTGTCCCTGTCCTCAATCATAATAATTCATCAATTAATAAATGATTATAATAGCTTAACAGTTAAATAATTTTCAGTTAGGCCTTCATGTTAATACCAAGATCACCTTCAAAGTGTGACTTTACATTAGTACATAAAGTAAGAATTCTTAATTCTCATATCCGTCAATAGTTTTTGAATTTAATTTGTAGTAATTGTGTTATTATAGAAATAAACACTACAATTATTATTACATAATTACTTTTTATCACAAATACTCTTTTATTATATTATATTTTTAATTTATTTTAATTCAGTTTGTTATAGGTTGTAAATTTTATTTATATAATTTTCATATTCACAAATTTAGTTTAACATTATTGCTAAAAGATAAGATTTTTTTGCAGTTAAATAAATTTATGTTTCCTTTCAAATATCAGTTTTGATTTTTGTTATTTATCTATATATATATATATATATATATATATATATATATTAAAAATTTTTGCAGATTTTATAATAGTTAATTTTCTTTAAAATTAAGATTAATATTTCCCATCTAGGTAGCGCCACAGCAGAGATATAGCTCTAGAAGGGAAAGTATTGTAATCGGTCTAATTTAGGCATGTGCGATTTTCACCGTATCTTGACTTTTGACACCTAAGGAACTCAAAAAACCGGATGTTAATTTTTATAAGTACGTGTGTTCGGTTATGGCCTCTAAATCACCATAAAATTTCCAGAACTACTCGACCGATTTTGAAAACTTGGTCAGATAACTTCTATATATGGGCATTTTTGCCATTAAATTTTTAACTTAAAAGGTCAAGGGGGTGATGCTGTAGACCAAAATCATTCTCAGTATCTCGAGATTTTCCCTAATTAACGTCATAGTTTTCTTAGTTACATTTCTTAATTAAAAAATAACAATATATACAAAAAAGAAATTTTGCAAAATCCCATCCCCATCCAAAAAAAACGCTCTAAACTACTAAAAAAAAGTGAGCGGTAGAATAAAATATATGAATAATATTTAAAGTGTAAAAAAAGTAACTCGTTTTGGCTGAGTCTCGAACTCGATCGCTCGATTGACTCGGTATTTCATGCGTTAAGTCTCGCGGCTGCGCCAGTCCACCGACCGTACCAGCGAAATTTGTTCTATGAAAGTTGTGAAATTACATTAGTTTAATTAGTGCTGACCGTAGCCTCTAGTACCGCCATACCCGGGCGAATTAATTACGATATGCGCGCCAGCTTTATTTAGAATCATTGAATTACATAAACGGAAAAATATTAATAATGAAAAATATTATTTAATTAAAATGATAAATATTTTAAATTGTGTGAGTAATCCGTGCATCAGAAACAACGCACAGTTGTAGGACCTTCCCAGAATGCGGCTGTAGCCGCGTGTCGGGAAAGCTCAACTGTGTTAGTCAGCTTTTTATATAAAGACTCCGGATTTTCTCTAATTTCTTTTTTTCTTTGGTAATTTTTTTTTTTAGACTTTTCCAGTGTATGTATTTGACTTCAATAAAAATTTTAACTAATCTTTTCAATCAAGAATGTTTTAATTTAGCATTATCTGATGCGTATACTGAAAAAATCTTTTAATGTCATTTAAGGATTTTATTTTGAAAAATACATTAGTTAATAGAATCCTTGTTTTAATGCACTGTATATTAAGCCAAAACTCTCATACTTAAAAATGAATCCTTGTTTTAATGCACTGTATATTAAGCCAAAACTCTCATACTTAAAAATATTATAACAGAAGATATTAATCACAGTTGGAAATGTAACAGGTATATTAATGAATGAAAAGAACGTATGCCAAGCTTATAAAATAAATTACGAGTTAAGTTGTTTCTCTGAGCCTTCATTGAACCAAATATTCAGCCATAAAACTGATTCCAGAAATGATTATTTCGAGATATAGCAACACTGACAAATGCTTCCTTTATCCTAAAAGCTTTTATTTACTTAATAAAATTAACAGTACAAAAAGTTATATCTTATATTTACTACTATACTAGCCGGTCGTAGCTCGTTTCGCTCGTCTTTCCCGCCTAATCAGGGACAGAACCTCTGGATCCCCCGTTATGTTCGTTATTATCCTACTGTCTGTGAGAATAATACTGGTAAATACAAATTAACGTGGCTTTACAAATAATGACTTTACTAATACTGAAGAAGAAACTAAATTACACAAGACTGAATAATAGTAATTAAAGCACACAGACTTTAGACGAGGAAAAATTCACAACTTCACCCCCACGGGAGCTAGGACATCGATCTACGACTTAGAATCTTCCCTGACATAACACGAATGTATCCCGAAAATTTGCAAGTAATCGGTCGGTTGGTTCTCACGTGATGCTGTTGCAAACGGACAGACAGAACCTCCCACAAACTTTCACATTTACATATTGTATTTTAGAGAAAAAATATTAAAAAATTAATCATAATGAAGATTATATGCTTGTGATTTTGTGACAAAATCTGGCAAATTACAACATAACTTTTAGGTTACGGATAACCCGAAAGAAAGAATATTTTTTTATGACTTTTTCGGTTATGATTAAGTATAACTTTTATGAAAGTAAAGAAAAAATTACTTCTCATTTTGGGTCTGGAATATAAAATAGGTGCCAAAGATACTTTAATTTTAATAGCCCTTTAAGAAATGTAGGAAAATACAAAAAAAAAACAATATACATTTTTTATAGGTGGAGAATAAATTTTATGAAAATCTTTTCTGAAAGTATTCACATGTAGGTTAAGCTTAACAAATTTGCTTAAGTAATGTTTTCACTAAATCTAACGCCTCCTTCAACAAAGTATAAAATAAGAAAAAAAAACTTTTCTGCAATTTAAGTCACGGGTCTATAATGTAAAAAAGGCATTTCTTGGTAGCTCTATATATGTAAAATAAACTTAACAAAAAAAAATGTTGAAAAAGAACAGAAAAATATATTTTAATTTAAGAGGTGAGGGTTGATCATTTTTTTGGTTTATTTATATATGCGTCGTAAAAATTTGCAATAAAATTTTAATAAATTTTCTCTAAAATGCCTTTGAAAAAGATCGTAATCGTTTTTTTTTCACGATATCCCTCACCCCCTTAACAAAGTTTGAAAAAATATTAATATGAACAATTCCCCAAATACAGAAATATTTGAGCCGAAATTGATGAAAATCGGTTTGGTCAATCTGAGATATAAAACTAAAAGCCGTACGACAAATACTTACATACATATGCAAATACATACATCCATATGGTTTTTTGGTCTAAATAAACTATTAGCACAGTAAAGCGTAAAGATTTTCAAAAACCCTTTATCCAGTTTTTTACATAATCGCCATGCTTTCCCCTTGAGTATACCTATATTAGTTATATTCACCGGTAAAGTAAAAAATATGCATTAATTACAAAATAAAAATCCAGAATAACGTGTAATGATAAAAATATAAATAAATAAAGTTACATCTGTGTTACACAAAAACTTGAATAGTCAGCAGAAAATAATTACAACTTAAAATTTCTGGAATTGGGTACCTCAAAAGGAAAAACTCAGATCTGGGAACACAATCACTTAATATATTGTGAATAATGAAATTATAGCATTGTATGCACCACATCCATTTTTTTTTCTTGATGATATCGTTACATAAACTGGAAGCTTGTGCGTGGGATATGGAAACGTAGAGTATGAAAAATGCCATGCCTGACCGAGATTCGAATCCAGGACCTCCGGATGAAAGGCCGAGACGCTATCACTCGCGCCACGGAGGTAGGCTAAAGAGTAAGATGAATATTGTAAATTAATGACCCGTCCTTTTTTATAACAAAACTATCGGCTAATTCTACACATCAGAGAAAATAAGCTAATGTAAATATCTACGTATGACTTATTTATAATAACTTACAATAACTAATTTCGAAAATTATTATTTAAAATTTGTAAGTATAATATCAAATTAAAGAATTTTGTCAGTATACATCATAACCTACTAATCTGTCGATATTTTAAACAGAGTAATATCTTTCATCTGGAAGATTTTGGGTTCGAAGCCCAAACAGGCTTAGCATTTTTCGCACGGTAGAAAATTCATATCATACATCATGAAAAATAAAAATTAAATAAACTGAAGTGATTTTAATCGGGTGTGAATTTGTAATCACTAAAATAATAAATAAATATACATTTATACTATTTCCAATTTCCAAATTGTGACAACCAAAAATAATTTGTTTAAAAATTATGTCCTTCTCCATGTCAGCACCAAAAAGTCTAAAAGAAAAAATTACTAATTGTCCTTATTAGTAGTTTCGCCCCATCTTTTTTTAAAAAGCCATGTAATAATCCCTTTATACGACCTAAAAAATCAACTCGTCTAGAATTCGGAAGACTTTAATAAATGTATTTCTAATAAGATATTTTTTGTTTTTATTATTAAGAAATATATTATATTACCACGAAGAAGTATCAAGCGCTTAATAACTATGGACGTATAGACAAAGTAACATATAACTTACATCACTAGGAAATATGTAAGCTTTTAAAAAAATAGTGAAATTCTTTTAAAAATCGGGTTCATAGATCCTGTGGTTTCCCGGAACAAAAAAAAATTCTTTATACAAAATAAATAATTACTACATCTATAGTTATTCTTTAATGATAGAAATCTTGGTTGATTAAGATTAAACGAAAATATAGGCTATTTATTTTAATAGAGAAAAATTATGAGAAATTTTCTACTATATTATAAATTATTTAGTTCAATATTTTGTCAATACAGTTTGAAGAATGAAGAAACGTACTATGTTAAACAAGGAAAATGACGGCAAACAAACATTAAGCGAAGATAAACAACATAATTTCTTACGCCATCTAACGACAGTGAATTCTTTTTATTTTAAAACATACATTTCATCCTTTAATTTATTTTAAATTAGTCTGACGTCAGATTTAGTTTTATCAAAGATGAATATCTTAATGATAATATGAAAAATAATGACAAGTCCATTGCGAGTTAATTTTAATTTAAATACATTACGAATCTACCGATACAAACTCCACCAAGAAATTGCTTTTAAAAAAATATTTTCATCTATTTTTAAAATTTATATCAGTGTAACGAAATTTAAAAATTAATTAATTTATAAATTAATACAAACTAACATACAATTTCGCATACAGGATTAGTACTTTCCTTAATTAAAACTTATTACATAATTATATCTTATTCAAATGTTTTTTTTTTTTTTTTTTGTAAAAGTTTCATTAATTACTTTTGTCTTCTTTCTATCTACGTAAAAGAAGGCGCTTTTGAAATATCGATTATAAAAGTATGCATCAGTTGGAAAATTTGTAGGATTTATTGCTCCATGTGAATGATACTTTCAGGCCCACCGAGAGTGCCAATTACAAAACTGCATAAAAGATTTTATATAGACAAGAAAGAATCAGTAATCTAATATTCGTTCAAGTCTTAATTAGACTTCTTTAAAAAAAATCCATCATATTACGGAAATGAAATTATCTGAACTAAAACAATCATTTTTTTATTTTTTTATTTATTTATTCTTTTAATATTAATATTAAAGAGAAAGTTTTCAGTAAGTATTTTTATACGTATAAAAATCTTGTTACTGTTGTTACTGTCCTTGGTGGTACAATTCCTAAACACGCATAAATGTTGCTTAATATTAAAAAAATAAATAAAAAAAATAATAATAATGAAAGTAGTTCCGTGTCGTTTAGTTTATTTACTTCAACAAATGATTAAATACTTTTAATCGATCTAAACATATGCTGTTTTTAAAATATTATAATACTTTATAACTACACTATTATTTAAAAATATTGTAAATAAAAATAATATCAAAAGAAAGGAATAAATACGTCAAGGACAAATTTTTTTATCTCGACATTTCTTACCCAGTTTTAGTAAACCTATTAACAGGAATATATTATACATTTCTTAAAAGAAAATGAATAAAAAAATCGAGAGACTATAATAACAAAACGGATAATAAATAATTAATATACTACAAAAATACAACATTGTCGCTTTATGGGTGGTATATCTAAATTAAAACTATAATAAAATAAAAATTGTGTTCAGTAAGACTAAGTAATAAATGATATTTACAACTTAACTTAAAATTCTTTTAGTCGTCGTAGACGACTAAAAGTAAAATTCTTTTACACTAAAAGAATTGGTCACTAAAGTGACAATGGTCACTTTCAGGGAGTACATAATGACCTTTTCTGATTTACAACTAATATACACAATTGTTTCTTTTTCCCCGAAGCTCATATTCCAAAATATATTTTAAAAATTGCTTATAAGATTTTTTATTGTTAAACTACAATTATGCACTAATTTTGTTTTATGACTAGATTTTGGAAAAGAAATGCTACAAGACGTACTTGTAGAACGATAGTCTTTTATAGTTATTTTTTTAATACTTATAATAAATAATTCAAAAAAAGTTTTAATTCAATATCTATAAATTATAATATATTCGTACACAAGCAAATGGGTGGGTGTTTTTAAATAATTTCTACAAAAACTATAAAACATCTTCCGTAGACTGAATCTCATGTGAAGTCCATATGACAATCTGAAATTAAATGAAAAAAAAAAAGAAGGAATGACTTTGAGAATGCAAGACAAGTTACTTAGTTGGGTGTTTAAACAACGGAAGAATCTATTTACAAGGCAGAGGAATTATAAAAATTATCAAAGCATCACAGTTCATAATCAGCCATGTGTTTATTCCTTCTCGTTGGATCATCGAAGAAATTTATTGTAGTTGCCTTTTGGGTTTTGTTTTTAAATAACTCATCGATTTCGTTTATATATTTTTAATTGTACATATTTATTTTTCATTTAATCACATAAAAAAATACTTGTGTTTAATTATTTACACTGCTTTCTACTTAAGGTCTCTTTTATTCACGCTTTTTAGACGTGCATTTCATCAACCTTCGGTTTTGTGTAACTTCTAGAGTGAATAAGTTTTGTTTATGAATGTCAAACGTTTTACAAACATTAGAGTTGTGGTAACGTTTTGAAAAACCTATCATGTTACACAGAATTCGAAGTCAGAAACAGCCCAGCAGTTTTGGGGCTCACGAGAAATACATGAAATCCTTATAAGGTGAAGCGTCGTTCGTCTACCGCCAAGAATTCAAGTATCCACAGCTCATTCATTTTTCAATTCTAATTTGTGTTTTAAATCAGTTTACGGCTGATTTTGCAATAGATAACTTTCACAAAAACTAGATAATTTTGATACGAAACGTTTTCTAAAAGAAATAAAAAAGAGGAAATCGATTTGGGATTCGTGTTCGTAGGAAAACAAAAAGTTAAGAAAAATCAGTGGAAATAAACATTCTTTGTTTTAGTTCAACTTTGAAATCTTTAATGCCAAGAGAAATTCAAATTGTATGTCCACTTCATAAGAGATACAGCTAACACATCCTAAAATAATAAAAAGCTTTATCCTAATCGTATTTTTCAAGAAAAGTTATAATTTTACGAAATGAACATCCCATTTTCTTTTCGTTATTGCTGATAGATCTATTCACGATAAATATATATATATATATATTTTATATATATATAAAATAGTATTGCAAATCAGCCAATGTGATCCATTGGTATATGTTTTTTATTACACTATTACTGAAGTTCTTCTGCCGTCGTCTCTGGTGACAAGATGCCGTTATTAAAATAAGGCTACCAATGGATCGCAATTGTTTTCAGTGAAACGCGGAACACAAAATGCTTGCATAAAATAGCAATCCATTTATCAGTAGCAGTGGAGAGTTATTACGGTGTGCACGGTATTTATCAAGATTTCATGCAGAGTCAAATCGTTTTTACTGTTTTACCAAATTTTAACTGCAGTATTATTTTTTTGACTATAGATTTTAACATTATACAAGTGTTACAGGAATTTATTTATAACAGGAGACCTTACTGGATGTAGTATTAATAACAAGGAAATTTATTTGATTCTCTTGTGATATAATTATAATAATTAACCATTATATTTAAAACTATGCTGGAGAAATTAAAAATAATACTACTCTTTATTTTATAATTAAGATTATAAAATGTTAATTTCGAAGACTAATACGGTCAAAATTTTTATGGAAATTAGCCAGTACTGGATTTTTTGCAAAGCAGTTGGTAGTTTTCCTCATTTTAATTCACTTCTGAATAAAATACAAGTATATATTACTTACATAAAACTACAAATGCGTAAAAACTTACAAAAACTAAAAATTATATGACCACGAAAAATATTATACATTCTTTTACGGCTATGTGACTATATGAAAATGATCAATACAAGAAGAGAAAAATTCCTAATACTGTAATAAAAGATATACATGCTGAAATCTAGCCAAGTGCGAACCGGAAACATTTTCACTCTATTTTTTGAAAATCAAAAAGTGCCTTGATATCCTAAATAATTTTATCAAATAATTCAGTATTGTTAATTTGTTTTATCTCATATATAAAAATACCTTTTCTTTTTCCTGTTTAGCCTCCGGTAATTAACTTTCAGATAATACTTCAGAGGATGATATGTATGAGTGTAAATGAAGTGTAGTCTTGTACAGTCTCAGTTCGACCATTCCTGAGATGTGTGGTTAATTGAAACCTAACTACCAAAGAACACCGGTATTCACGATCTAGTATTCAAATCCGTTTAAAAATAGCTGACTTTACTAGAACTTGAACACTGGAACTCTCGACTTCCAAATCAGTTGATTTGGGAAGACACGTTCACCACTAGACCAATCCGGTGGGTTATATAAATATACCTAGCGGAGTCAAGTAGGCCAATTTATGTTCATATTCTCGTCGCTTACTTAAGACACTTATCTGATACCCATATTGATGTCAAACGAAACGTTATAACAAAATTACCTACGCTAAATGGATAAATTCAAGGTAAAGTAAAGGGATAAAATATACCGTGAAAAGGTAACAAAATGAACGTTTTCTAGATTTCCACATACAAGTTAATTATTAGAAAAAATAATTATCATTTTCAATTATTCAGTCTAAAACGATTCTGCATAAATTAATCTAATATATTACAAGCATAGCATTCCCATTATATAATTTTAATTTATTTTCTTGGAAAGAAACTTTAATTTGTTTGAAATTATAATTTAATAACATTAAGCATTCAGGAACAAAAATTTTAAATATTTGCATCTTGATCGGTAAAGATTGAAGCAATACACATGATTGTAATATAATCTCAGTAATTAAGTTGAAAATTAAAATAAATTAATTTTCACATACTTTAAATAATAATAATTAATTGCTTTACTTTCGCGAATTATTATATATATATATATTTCCTGGTAAAGTTCGTTTCAACTTTTCGTGGAACATCTGTCAGTTCGGTGGGAAGAAGGAAGGAGAACAAGTCCCGACAACATAAACAATAATCTGCGTAAATAAAGTGTATAAGAGTATATATATATATATATAGATATATGAGAGAGAGAGAGAGAGCGAGAGAGACACAGAGTGAGTGATAGGGAGAGAGAGAGAGAGAGAGGGGCCTCTCTGGTACAAATCAGTTTAGTTTCACCAGTTATAGCTACACAGTTAATAAAAAGAAGTTTTATATTTCGAGTATTACATACATATTTATTATTACAGCAGAAGAAGTGTTCAAATTGTCGTCCTGCATTTGTGGCAGAGTGTAATCCTTGAATTACAGTAAAGTTTGCCCCCAAATTATAAAATTAACTGAGTGTTCAATTGCTTGAAGCAACACAGTTCATTCCTATCGGAAACAAATACCTCGTATTTGAAGATTACCCCGATCACACGAACGTGGTTATCATTCAGTTGTTCTACTGCGTCCTATTTATTCTAAAAAAGTTTGATCGCGATATTCTCTAACTTGAAGAGCATAGTCAGAATGTGCCTATCTTGATGTTAAACGAAGAGACGGCCAATGCAAAATAAAGGGTTGTTTTTTTAATGACTCAAGAATAATAACATCACGTAACAACTAAGATATGAATCTCCTGTTACTCTTCCGTCAGAGAAATTAACTAATTTCTTAATATTCCTTTTTTGTAATCTCACACTAAACACGTACTCAACGTACGCTGTTCCTTCTCCACAATTACGCAACGATTCTCATCAGGAAAATAAATGTAATTATAAACTTTTTCTGCGTATTTTCAGCCAAGTGGAACCCTTTTTTGATTACCTTTGGATGGAGGCTTTTACTAAAATATTGACAAGTTACTTTTTTTCTACAGCGTAATTAATTATGGATTTACCCGATCTTGAAGTATCACCGATATTTCCAGTATTTTCAGATTTTATGTTCAGTTTAACCAAATACTGATAGATCAGTGGAGAATTTAGAAATCCTTTCATGGAATTCTTTGTGGACAACAGTAGTAACGTTTTTTTCCACCAACACTTTCGTATATGACTATTTCTTATACAAATTCAGAACTGAATAATAGTTGAATAGTAATTATGATAATTGTATCAGCTGATTACTATCAATTGCAAAATCAGATTTCCCGTCTGTTACAGAATTTAAATTTTCATTTGGAGAAAGTGACTTTCAACCCAGTTTATACAGGCCTATAAAACAATATTACTATTTATTTATATTTTATTAGATTATTATGTTAAATGTTTTGGCGTGTGAAAATTGTCAACATATTAATAATAGCCGACAACTAAGTTGTAATATTTCCTTGAATTGATTACTTATTTTTAGATAAGAAAAAAATAATTATACAAGAAAATAAAAGTTAAAAATGTTTTAAAAGATCAAAAAATCGATTTTTTAACATTTCATCGGCTCACCAACCTCCTACATTGCGCCAAAAGTTTTTTTTTAGTAACTTGCGTTACTACTATGCCTAAGAAAAAATAAAAAATATTCGGTTAAAAAACATGCAATATAAAAATTCCCTTTTTCCAATTTATGAAAAAGGGGGAATTTTTGGGGGGGGAAATGTTAAAATGGTATAATAGGCATGTACATATGTACTAAGCTTAATATAAAGTGGGGGAAATGGACCCCAAAAATCTATCTACCCCCCCTCCTGGAGATACTTACCCCAAACTCATAGCATCAAATTGCCTCATTTACATGAGTTACTATACAAAATTTCATCAAAATTGGTTCATCCAGTCAATATTTATTAAGCTTCAAATACGCCAACACTCGTTCGTATGTATGAACATTACCCCACCAACACTTTTTTTGGTGGGGGGTCCTTAGATCAGGAAACATTGAGAGATACAAAAAACCATTCCCATTCCCTATTTTTTTGACTGATTAACTTACTTTCCTTCTTGCAACATAGCTGCAGAGCTGTGATGTTAGGAAATTAACTGTCTACAATAAATAACAGAAATCTTAGTATCGAATTATAATCCGTTTATTACAGACGTAAAATAAGTTCATGTAATTTTTCTCACAGTTAATCCTGTTTTATATTATTTTTATGAGTTTTTTCGTGTAAGAAGGAAAATGTGTAAACAATTGAATAAACGGGAAACCAACAAAACGGCTTGACTTAAAATGTATCCGGTGAATTATGATGAAGCTAAATTAACAGACGTGGGACTAACTGATACAAATGGCTCATTTCCCTGTATCACTCAAGTCTACGTAATTCTTACAATATAAAAAAGTGTATAAATGTATTTATATATGGCAATAATAATAATGGTTTGTAACCAATATCGTACGTATTATATAATAATGACAACACGGAATATAATGTAATATAATTACGTAATAAGCAATCACATCAAATTGTACTATAAAACACCGTGCTATAATATTATCCTCTGTTATAGTAGTTGTAAATCTTACGCTAGTTGTCCTATATTATACAAGTAACAACAGATACAATTATTTTTTATATAGAATCTATCGAAGCGAATATTTTAAATAATTTTTATCCCAATAAAGGTAACTAGGTTATTCAGTAAATAAAGATAATATTAATAATATTATTATTATTAAATAAAAATCAGAAAAAAATAACATTATTTATAAAAATAGCATTCAAATAATAACTTTTGTGAGATCGAATAGCTTTAGTAAAAAAATTAGAATTCACAGCAACTATAAATAAAATAAACTAACTGATAAAATTTAAACAGTATGATCTATCTGAATCACAAAAATCAAACATCTTAAAGATGATCACAGTCCTCTATCTTTAAAGTAAAAATTGTTTTTTTTTACCTGGATTTCAATTATGTATTAATTATTTTACTAAGGGAAACATTTTATCCACCATCTCGACCATCTAGTTCTTTTCAGCTTGACGGACGTTCCAAAAATTTTAACCCAGGTTTATGATTTAAAACAAAACTATGATTTCTAAAATTGACACCAAATTATATATTTTTTTTGAAAATTTGAACTATTTGGAGTACAGCATAAATACCATTAAAAAATAATTCTTCCAAATTTTTATTCTCGACTAAAGGCGTACAATTAAAAAGACAAGTAAATAAATCGCCTGTTACAAAACATCTTAAACGAATGCATTATTTTATTTTTTCAAATAAATCATCGGTATACAAGATGATCAACAAGTAATAAAATAGGTTTTCAAATTTAAAGGCTTTTCTTTTTCCAGTTTAGCCTCCGGTAATTACCGTTCAGATAATACTTCAGAGGATGAATGAGGATGATATGTAATGAGTGTAAATGAAGTGTAGTCTTGTACAGACTCAGTTCGACCATTCCTGAGATGTGTGGTTAATTTGAAACCCAACCACCAAAGAACACCGGTATCCACGATCTAGTATTCAAATCCGTGTAAAAATAACAGACTTCAACGCTGGAACTCTCGACTTCCAAATCAGCTGATGTGGAAAGACGCGTTCACCACTAGCCCAACCCGGAGGGTTAGACTAAATACCAACTTGAAACCAACCGGGCTTGGTTTCAAATTTAACGGCTAAATAAATAAAAGTCTACCCGTGTAATATTGGGTTGATAGCAACTTTTTCAGGTCAAATACCATAAGAAATGACTAGTTCTGTCCCTTAATTAAGTTCTAAAAATTTTATACGACCTCATTTTACCAGGGTGGCTGAAATCCGAGTAAAGTCTTTCACTAGCCGTAACCCGCAAACGAAGCATTTTAGGACATACGGTTATATGAACTTTTTTCCATTATTTTCACGAGTAGAATAGGGAATGAAAGTCCCGGAAAATTTGTGTGATACTTTCCGTATATAGAATGAAAGCTAAAACAAAGTTATGATTGTTTAGATAAGAAACGAACCGCGGAAAGTATGTGAACTGTAACTAGAAATAGGTAAGAAGTATGGAAATAGTGAATGGATCCAATCAAAGAGAATATAGATAAAAGATATTGCTTTGGAAGAGAATTTGGAAAGAAATAGAGAGGGCAACTTGGAGGCTAATAAAAAACAGCCTGACTTACGACTTCCTGGAGCTGGTTAACTTCTAAAAGAAGAAAATATTAAGAATGCTCATTGAAAAAAAAAGCACAAAGAAGAACTGGATCTCAAGGTGAAACGTATCCTGTTTTCAGTAATTTATTTTTATTTTTCAAGGACAATAATCAAAGGGTCACACTTTATTGCTGAAGAATCAAACAGAACCAGAAAACTAGGAATAAACATTTTATAAAAAAAAAAGAAAATTTATCTCTTAAGAAAACAAATGAAATGTTAATATATTTTTTAATTCTATGTAAAAAGATGCAATGTAAAAAAAAAATCATTACTAAGAAAAATAATAATAATATATTATTCGAGGGGGACCATCCATGAATTTAGCTAAAACGTTGCTACATATATGAAAAAAAAATTGTAGAAAAAAATATAGAATAATAAAAAAATAAACATAAAGAAATTATGTTGAAAGTATTGAGCGGTCTAGCGTAATCACAAAAATATTGGATAAAAGAAGATAAAATGATACAGAAATAACAAAATTATCATAAAACAACCAGAGTTTTTTGTTATAACTAATTGACTACTTGAAACCACTTTATTAAAAAAGAATAAAAAAAGAAATAACCAACAAGGATATATAAGGAATCCTCATTAATATGTAATAATAAAAATTAAAAAAGCAATATGTGAAGGCTAAATACTATTCTACAATACTATAGTATTTTAATTATCTTCTTCTGAAGAATGTATTACCAAATAATAATTTAATATTTTTTTAGTATATAGATATTTTATTTAAATATCGAATCTAACAGAGTGTCTGAAAGAAAATTTTATATAGAGGTCACAATTTCTAAGATAAATTATTTCATTGTTAGGTCTGTCAATATTCCTTTTTTTTCTTATTTTAACCTCCGGGACTACCGTTATATATTGCTTCAGAGGATAAGATGAATGGTAATTTTTGTAGCGTGTGAAAATACCATGCCTAACCTGGTTCGAACCCGGGACCTCCGGATGAAAGGCCGAGACGCTACCACTCGCGCCACGGAGGCCTATCAATATTTCTAAAATACTATATTTGAATTTTAGTCATCAATTTCTAATTCATAAACTTAAGCGATTCAACTCCGATCAACGAAAAATATTAATAATTTTATAAATACAAACATAATTAAAAAACAAAAGAAAAGCATGACATTAAATATATTTTATACATCTTGATAGTTTTTACAAAATTACTGTACACAATCTACTTTTGAAAAATCTGTTTCATTAAAAGAATTTTATTATAAAATGTACAACCTAAATAACAGACCTGTTTTGTTGTTTTTTTTTGTTTTTTTTTTTGTTTGGAGGAAAGAAAGATAATAAAATTTTATAAAATTTATAAAAATGAAATAACCTTAGTTGAAATAATTGTACTGATTAAATAATAATAATATATTTATTACTAACAATATATATATTATTAATATCAGCAATTAAATATTCAGCCAAATTTAGCTGGTGTTTAAACATTATTTCATACGGCTATTATAACTAATAAACGTTATTTATTTAATGAGTAATAACAATATTTAATTTTCTTATCTTTTTTAAATAACAAACACAGTTTTATATTAACATTTTTTTAGGATTATTCATTATAAAAACACTTAAATGTAGAAATATTAATAAGTATTCCATATATATATATATATATATATATATATTTTATTAAAAGAAAATATATTTTAAAACAAAGTTTCTATAAAATATAGAATTAAATAGAGAACAGGTAAAAGGCCAATCAATAATTAATTATTCATCTCTGAAGTTGCTGTTAAAAATAAGCTAAATATAAATAATTGAATTACATTATTATTAATAATAATAATTATGAATAAAATTCACCTTTCATCTGATGATAGGAAATGTTGATAAATTATTATCTGGTTCAGATTTAATTTATTTAAATTAAATAAATTGTGTATTAAATAAATTAAAAATTAAGAAGTTAATATGTAATTTAATAGATCTATTAAAAATGATATAAACAATTTAAATAAGCTTAATTTCAACGTATAAATAATATTATCACCTAAACATCTTCTAAACTTGAATATAAATTTTAAAAAATTTACGCATTTTATTGTTACAAATTACGTCGATTAAAATTTATTTCAGCTGAAAAATGGAATAAAAAGTATATATCTGTTACTTAAATATAATAATGTCATTTAAAATATTACACGCAATGCTAACATAATACTTTAAAAATTAATACTACAAGGGTAACACTTACATATATCAGTTACTTGAGGATATACTAAAAAGGATATTAATTGTTGAGAGCTGTATGATCATTTTTTCCGTTGAATTTCTAGGAATAGAAAACACAGATATTTAAAAAAATTATTTAAGTATCTTTTGACTTTGTGAAAAAACCATAAATCATGGTCATCCCACTTTGTTGAATGATAAGAAATATTTTGGGTAACTACAAATATAAAAATGGTTAAAAATTTATATTTATGAAAAATACCATTCGAAAAATTCAGTGGAATTTTATCTTTAAATGAACATCATCAAGTATTATTAACTGCGTCATAATTAAGTATTATTAGTCTAGGGGGTATCTGTTTTAAAATGGGTGAATTTGGCCTTTTTCTATATGATCGCTTGCAAATCTTTGCTTTAATGCCTCCGGAATATCATCAGAAATGATTATTTCGTTACGCGCCAGTCGAGAAAGGTGTGCTTAAATTTTTATTTTAAAAATCCCAAAAATATTAATTTTTTTCTTCTATTACTCAAGCTAACTCGATAACAGTTGATTTTAGAGAAAAAATCGTAAGAGAAAAGTTTTATTATTAAATTTTAGACACAATATCATCGGTTGCAAATCAAAAAAATAAGTTATTATTAATGCAAAAATAGCAATAACTGTCAAAAAAAGATTTTTTGGGGAATTTTTTTCGAGTAATTATACATAGGACCTTCAGATTTTGCCTCACAGAACTGTTTAATATGGTAAAGCAACACACCAAATTTCAACAAAATCGATCTGATAGTTTTTGCTCGATAATTTTGCAGTTTAGATTTAAAAAAGAAAAGTGATTTTTTCAAATTGTGTAGAGCCTGAAATAAAGTCTCTAAATACTTGAAAACTTAATCACGTATAAAAGAGCACACTCAAAATTTTAAATTCATTTTGAGAGATTTAGACTGGGTAATTAGGAGAGCCTAGGCATACTAGGAAAGTCTTTTAAACATACTTGCAATTTTTTTGTTTTTTAACAAATTGAATATCTTCACGAATTTTTATCTAATTGATTTTTAAAAAGCACACCTTAAAAAAGTACTCGGAAAGACGATTCTTTAAAAAAAAAAATCGTTTTGTCAATTATCTCAAAGTTAGTAGATGCTGAGGTGACCTTGTTCTACAACCTCACCCTCTTGAGGTTTTAGGTTGAAAATTTAATGGCATCAATGCCCCATATGTAGAAGTAATCTTATCAGTTTGGTAAAAATCGGTCCAGTAGCTCTGGAGATATAATGTGATTTAGAGGCCAACACACACGTACATACGAACATTAACATCCGGAAAATTTCCATCCGGTTTTTTGGGTTTCTTGAGTGTCAAAACGTCAAGATCCGGTGAAAACCGCATATGCCCAAATTGGACCGATTACAATACTTTCCTTTTTACAGCTAAACTGCTATCTACACGGGAAAGAAAACAATTAATTTAATGATAAATTATAGAAAAAGGCTTTGCAATTCTTATAAATAATAGATAATTAATTCTACTTGTACATAAAGATTAAGTAGAATAATACTAAAAAAAAAATATATTTATATAGTCTTTATAAAAGCGTTTTTAAGTTTTATTTTGCAAATAAATATTTTTCTATATGATAATTACATGCAAAGGAATATATATATAACATAAACACTAAAAAATTGAAAAAAGTGTCTAAATTTTACACGACTCACTTAACAATAGTCAACACTTAACAATAGTCATTTAATAGTCTTACGTCATCATGTTTGACAATATTTCAAACAAGCAAATGCTTTTTTAATTTGCTTTCACATATTTAAAAATATATATATAATGTGTGTGTGTGTGTGTGTGTGTGTGTGTGTGTGTGTGTTTTTTTGTTAGATATGTATAAAAAAAATAGAAAAATTAAAAAAAACAACTAGGGAACACCCTTAATTTTGAAAATAAATTATACATATTTTTAATTTATTTTTTTGTCATACTCATTGAAGAAAAAAAATATATAACATACTATATTCATTTCTAATGAAATTTATAATGTTATCTGCAAAATTCGTGCATTAAAATTTAATACCACAATATCATTAGCGTTTTTGTGACTCATAAGACTGACACCAGATGGGCGTGTAACACAGAGTGGTATGTATATATATATATATATATATATATATATAAATTATAGTATTGTGTGTACTTTAGATTAATCTCCACCCATTATTATAACAAGAAATATACATAGCAACAATAGGGGAGACTACATATATTATTATTACATTTTGATGACATCATAATTATTAAATTTATTATAATAGATTAAATAATTACGTATTATAAGTATGATGTAAACAGATTCAAAGTAAAAATTATATTACATCAAAATTATAAATATAAAATTCAATAAAAATATGACTAAGATTAAATATGATCTACCTACACACAAATCTTACATGCGTATGACAATAGGATAAAAGAAATAAAACTGAATCGACTTTGATTTTGAATTTGACATGAAATAAATTGTATTATGATTTCTAACGACTTTTCTTGTAACTACTATTGAAATAGGCAGAATAAAAATATATATAAAAAAAACTTAACTTATCTTGCAGAGAAAAATTAAAAACATATTATTGAAGTAAAAATAAAATCAGAAAGCAGCTGATCGAAGTTAAGCGAATCATAAGGAGCGCACAAAAAATCATAGTCTATAAATATAGTTATTACATACTTTTACTAGCTCATTATAATAGTGTAATATGTAAGAAGCGAGTTATGTAACATCTCAATATTGTTATACTGTTTAGCATGCGCGAAGGAGACCATATAAATCAATTCAAACAAGAAACTAGCAAATACGTCTTTTATTAAATGTTTTTTATATTTACTTTTTTTCATGTACTCTATAATAATTATTAATTATTAAATAATGAAATCAATTCAAAAAAGAAACTAGTAAAGACGTCTTTTATTAAATAAGTTTTTTATATTTACTTTTTTTCACGTACTCTATAATAATTATTAATTAATAAATAATGAAATTATATGATCTTAATATAATCATTATACGTATATAAAATAATTATCTATTCGGACATTACATCTAAAACAACCTACAACATTTTTAATAAAACTCATTTAATTTAATTTTGAATCAAAACAATGTTATGCATCAGTTTAATGCTATTCTAGGAGGGATAAAATAGGGCAAGAATTATTTATTGTGAAAGTAGAAAAATATTTGTTAAGGAATTTTTTAGAATGATGACTTTCTAAACAATTTTATAGGAGCACTCATTAAAAAAAATAATATTAGTATTTTTAGTTTATTCAAAAACAGACATTCCCTGCATCACTTAAAGTAGAAAAGTTTGATTCTACATGGAATTTAAATATTTGTTCGCTGATTGTACAAATTCAGTAGAATTATACAATTTAATTTTTTTTTGTATTGTACAATTGAAATGTACAAAATGGATTTTTATATTAATTTTATAAAAATCAGGGCAACCGTTCATGCATAAAAAAAAATCATAAATAAATAAACACATACAGACATCATACAAACATTTAAAAATATATTCTCCAGGCCCAATCGGTAGTTTGATTCATTAATATTCTGGAATTCTGTACATATCTAATACAGATTTAACTGATTTACTCATAGAGAGCTACATTTCTTGTTCAAAAATCGTAAATATACTCGTGTGTAGCTTGTTATGTATCTTAATCAATAGGCTACGATAGAAATATTGTGTAACAATTTCAACGATGCCAGCACTGCTAGCTTGGACGAAGTTTCAGTTTCTCTTTTAATTTTGATAAATATGCCACATACATCCTGAGTGTTGCTTTGCCAATATCATAACAAATTGCTCAAGCCTTTCATTATTTCTTTTTAAATATATTATTAATTCGTGTTTTCATGAGAAACAGAACATTTTTTAAAAATTTGTTATACACAAAAGACGTGGAGTCGATGTTGACCAACATTATTAATGTCATTATTCCTATTAAGTATTCTATACATATATACAAGTTATATCACATGAAATATATGATCCAGTTTACACTTAAATGACTTAATTACATTGTGGGAAGTATGTATACTAATAGATTTAATAATAATTAAAAAATAATAGCTAATGTCCTATTTCATGATATATTATATCATCCTATTATCTATATATATTATCCTATTATATATATATATGTATAAAATTATATATATATATAAAATTAAACTACTCTTACTTTGGGGTGGTTGAAAGGAAATGAGTTCGTGGAGGGAGTTCATATCAAAATAAGAAAGAGAGACAGTGAATATATATATATATATATAAATATATGATCCAGTTTACACTTAAATGACTTAATTACATTGTGGGAAGTATGTATACTAATAGATTTAATAATAATTAAAAAATAATAGCTAATGTCCTATTTCATGATATATTATATCATCCTATTATCTATATATATTATCCTATTATATATATATATGTATAAAATTATACATATATATAAAATTAAACTACTCTTACTTTGGGGTGGTTGAAAGGAAATGAGTTCGTGGAGGGAGTTCATATCAAAATAAGAAAGAGAGACAGTGAATATATATATATATATATATATAGAAAGAGAGAAAAATTTAGAGTGAGTGACTGCGAGGGGGGCAGCGCCCAGCGCCTGTCGCAGTGTACTATATCCCCCCTCAAACACACACATGCACTTACTCGAATTTATCTACGTAGATTATACAATTTTTTCTGAACATACACCCGACTTCTTAGTGGACGTTGGGATTTAACGTCTCTTACATATCTCCCTAACACACACACACACACACCGCTCTTTCACTATCTCTCTTTCTTATTTTGATATGAACTCCCTCCACGTACTCATTTCCTTTCAACCACCCCAAAGTAAGAGTAGTTCATTTCTTGGTCTAATTTCAAAATAAAAAACTTGGTCTTTTAAATTGTAGGAAATAATCCAGCAAAAATCATTTATATTTTAAACACATACTACCAGAGAAAAATATAACAAATAAAAATCTGATGTGGACACTATATGACATCCTTGTACGCCTATTAAATTACATACACACATTTTTTTGATACACTTCATTTTTTAAACTTATTTCACTTGAAAGTGAGATACGGTCCTCCAATTCTTTAATAAAGTGAACAGTTACATAATTCCTAAAATATTAGTTAAAATATTAGAAGTCACACCAAAACTAGTCAAAACTGATTTAGGGATTGTCAAAATGGATATTCCCGTTGAAATCTGAAAACCGAAATTTTTCGCGATCACAATACTTCCTTTACTTCGTACAACGAAATAATAATAAAATATTAATTAAAAACTAAAATAATTTATGAAACATTTTTTTAGATGCTATGTATTAATTATATTTTCAAAATATAATATTTCGGTGTTGTAATAATTCCATAATTCAGTAAGTTATATTATTTTTGTTTTTCTAGTCTTTTTTATTTTTTTACATATAATTGTTCATTTCGCTCGGTTTCCTTTTTTTGTAGGCAATGTTGTTATTAAGAGTTATTAAGAGATTTACGTAGTTTAAATAAATTAAAAATAAAACAATTATTTTAATTACTGACACATTGTTTAATATTTATAGCTTTTGATTAATATCCTTACAACCTTTTTATCTATTAAATGAATAGAATTGTTTTAGCATTTTTTACAGGACAATGAAAACTTAAGCTTATGATAATTTTGTAAAATAACTCTCTGTATATTTCAACAATTTTTAAATTCCATTTTTTAAATTTTGAGGATTTTATTCTTTTTATCTTTCAATCTCTCTATAGTCGGTATTCTATAACCCGATATTTTGGTTGGAGTTTCCTTATTTCTTTGAATATAGACCGCGTTTCATTATTCCTGTGCAGCTTCTCAATTTTTGCAGGTTCTTGGATGTATTAATTATAAAAAATCAATTTTTGTGATTAAATAGAAATACCAGACAGAAACAAAGTAAGACTTCATGAAAATATATTAACATCAATAATCAAAACTTTTATTAGATTTAAATATAAGTAAATAAAGCTACCTTAATTTAAATTGGAAAAACGTAAAGCTATCTACATAGTTTTTAACAATTTTTTTATATATAAGTAAAATTAAGAGACTCATTTGGAGTTAAAAGGAATTTTGAAAAAAATGATCTTTGGAGAGTAAAGTACAAAAATGAGGTACGGTTCATAGGTCAACTACCATTAAAAGATGATTCCAACCGCTTATATGACGTTATTTGGATATTAGAGTGGGTTAAAAATCCAGCCGACCCGTATGTACCACAACTACTTTTTTTATCTTCGGCGGAGCTAGATATTAGTACATAATATAGATATTTAAATACAAATATACACACCTCCACAAAAGTGTGCGCACATTCTAAAAGTTGATTGTATTATAAAGCGAAGATAAGCATAATAAATATGCAAATAAAATACCGTATTAAACTGAAAGAAAACATTCATACTTAGTTGAATTATTCAGTGAACAAAAATAATTATTTTTTCCTAGATCTTTCTTTATCTACTTGGAAAAAAAATTCTTACTTGCATTTTTACTTCCTTGTACGAAGTAAAGGAAGTATTGTCACCGCGAAAAATTTCGGTTTACAGATTTCAACGGAAATATTCATTTTGACCATCCCTGAATCCATTTTGACTAGTTTCGACGTGACGTCTGTACGTTCATACGTACGTATTTATCTCGCATAACTCAATAACAATTAGCTGTAGAATGTTGAAAGTTTTTATTTAGTACTGTTGTAACATCTACCTGTGCACCTTCCCTTTTGATGGTAATCGACTTGACCAAAAGAATAAAAAAAGCCCAAAATAAAAAAAAAATTGGATTTTCGACTTTTTCTTAACTGCAGTAATAAGGCTTCATTGAGTACTTTTTAACGATATATCATATATGCAACTTATTTTCATTGGTTCTAGAGTTATAGTCAAATGAAATTTTAATTAATGAAATAATTGAATCTTCCAAGGGGAAGGGCGCACTTTTTTTAATTTAAATATATTGATTTATTAATAATTATCAACCTCTGATTGTAAAAAAATTACAATAAAAAATAATTGAGTAATAACAATAAAAAAATATATGAAAAATAAATCAGAAGTTATTGGTGAAATAAAATTTTATGTACTTTTCATTTAAAAAAAAAAATGTATATGTAATTTAATAGCGTACCACGAAGTCTTGAAGTGTCCATATCAAATTTTTTAATAAATAAAAAACCCAATCGTAAGATAAATATAAACAAAGCTATAAAAAGATAATGTTTTATTTTGGAATATTATATAAAAATTACAACACTGATTAAAAAAAAAATCTTTCTTAATCTACCGCAAAATAGGAATAATAAATAAATCATAAAAAATTATTTTTAAGGGTATTCAATAAAAAATAAATATTTTTTATTAGTTTCTAAAATGTCAAATACAATAAAGCATAAAATTACTTTAAACAAACGAATTAACATAAAGCAAATAAAAAATTATACAAAAATATCGATTCTTTATAAATTACAGAATATACCTTTTAAAAGAGTAATTAAAAAACTAGCAAGTATTGCATGATTTTCCCGGTTATGAACACTAAAAATTTTGAGTTGGGCCAAAAAAAAAAAAAAAAAAAAAAAATAGAATGTATATTTTTTAGAGATGAGGAATAGATTTTAGAAAAACTTTCTAAAAATATCCATTTATAGATTAATTATAGAAAAATTGCTTACGTAAAGTTTTATCTAAATCTAACATCCCCTTCCATAAGGGCTAAAATAAGAGAAAGAAAATTTTCAAAAAACTTTTTTGCATATTAGGTTTCTGTTCTATAATTTTAAAAAATGTAGATATTTCTTGATAGCTCTATACATGAAAGTATAAACTTTCAAAAAAAAAATTGCTGTGGACATACATGACTTCCTTTTATGTCTATTAAATTACATGTACGAATTTTTTTTAATGAAAAATACATAAAATTTTATTTCATTAATAATTTCCAATATTTTTTCATATATATTTTATTGTTATTATTGGATTATTATTTAATGTAATTTTTTTACATTTTACATTTTATATATGTATATGTAAAATACGTAAAAAAAATATATATGTATTTTATTGTTAAGACAAAGTCCAAATTCCAATTTTTTGGGGATTTTGGGCTTTTTTGGACACTTTTGGTTCAGTTGACTGCAATCAAAAGGGAAGGTGCACAACTAGATGTTACAACAATCCTAACTCCAAAATTTCAACATTCTACAGCTAATCGTTTTTGAGTTATGTGAGATATATACGTACGTACGTACAGACGTCACGCCGAAATTACTCAAAATGAATTCAGTGATGGTCAAAATGGATATTTCCGTTGTAATCTGAAAACCAAAAATTTTCTCGATCGCAATACTTCCTTTACTTCGTTCATGGAAGTAAATAAATGTATATATATATATTTCAGTTTTAAGAGGTGGGGGTTTATTTTTTTGAGAAATAGTTTTTGAATTATTTATGTGTGCAGTGTAGGTAATAAATTTGCTTTAATAAAATTTTCTCTAATACACCTCTGAAGAAAAATCTAAACTGGTTTTATTTTACGCGATATCACCCTTCAGCGAATTTAAAAAAAAAATAATACGATCATTAACCCATACATAGAATTATTTGAGCCAAATTTGAAGAAAATCGGTTCTATCAAACGTGAGATATAAGGTCAAAAGCAGAGCGACACATAAGTACATACTGTACGCACATTTTCTTTTTTTATGTCCAGATGAACTAATTGGACTCTAAAATATTTGTAAAAGAAACCCTTATACCCTATTTCTGCTACAATCATCATACTTTCCCCTTTAATATAGCAATTTTAGTTATATTTGCCTCGAAAGTAACTAACAGGTTGAATAAAAACTATTGTCTTAATTTATACTTCTGGCTAATATCTTAACTACATTATTATTATTATTTTTACGTAAATTTTGAATGTATTGCATACAATACCTAGACATTTGGCTGCATCCTGAAAAATCGTTTTCCATTTCTGTCCTTATAATATTAAGCCCAGAACTGTAACTGTTATTATTAAAAGAAAGAGCTAATGGAACTTTAAAACTCCTGTTAGTCATTATTTTGAACAATGAATGTTTGGTTAGAAAGAAAAAAGTAAAGTGTGATGTAATGGATAATGAGTTAAACAACGTACCTAATCTAATAGTTGAGTTACTCGTTAATTACTTTTGATATCACTTAAAAACTATGACATTTAGAAACTACCAATCGCTAAACAATATATTAACAAAAATATATATTTTTTAATATTTTCTGACAATTAAATGCAGAAAATAAAGATAAGTATGAAGGAAAAAATTTTACTTGCGTAAAAATACATTTTCCCTTTGATTCATAAGAATTTTTTTTCAAATTTTTAATTATTTAATAAATAAAATATAAATTTATTTAAATAAGATGTAAACATTTAAAAAATCCCTTTCGGCACGGCGGTAGGCGGAGGTAGATTTCACCGGTGCTAAGTAGGAGATAAATAAGATTTCCAACTTAAAGTTAAGAAAAACTTCAAAGTTACTCAATACGACAATGGTTGCATGTGAAAAAAGTTTCACATGTTTAGTATACGACAAGCCCCATCTTATAATTCCAGCAAAAGTTTGGTCATCCCTTGCCGTAAGGGTTGATCATATCAAAAATTGTTTCAGAAAAAAGGTTTAGATAATGTTTAGAGGACTAACGACCACTTTAAATCGATTAGATACTGTGCCTATTAAGGGAGGTATAATTAATTTTGTCTACGAAGCCCCATTTTTTCCACCCCCTGGGCCAATGATTGGTGATATCAAAAAAATTTACTTAAATAAGTTTTAGGCCCTTATCCAAAGAATAGTAGGATCTTTAAAAAAATTCGATATTTTACTTAATATGAAAGTTATAGCGATATTTTATTTTTTCAAAAAAGCCCTCCCCATTTCATCCCCACAGTCCGATTTTGCCCATTAACGAACTCGACAGAGATTTTGGGTCGTTATATTTTATATATCAATTTGAAAGTGATTGGCGCAATATTACGGTAGTTATCGTGTCCCCAAGAAAGTGAAATATATATATATATATATATATATATATAATTGCGGAGGTCGAATCATGGTTCCCAATAAAATAGGTAGCTTTCTTTGAAATCTAAAACTGTCACAACTAATATTAGAAATAAAGTAATAAAAAATTAATATAAACAAAGAAAAGGTTGTTTAAAACTCTCTCAAACTTTCTCTCTCTCTATCTATCTATCTATCTGTCTCTCTCTGTTTTTATATATAAATTTTTTTTCTAATAAAAACTGCAATATTATTGAAATTAAGTACTGCTAACTTCTTCAATGTAGATAGATGATTACACAAATCATATTATAAATACATTTATGATCTCCTAAATATGAAAATTTGATTTATCTTAATAAGAGAATATCTGTTTACGAATCTCTTTGTAATGCTTACAGAATGAAGAATTGAACAATTATGATGAGAACAGTAAAAAACATTATATTTAAAAAAACTAACACCAAATTTATTGCATTCTTTGCTGATATGTTTTTGATTTGAATTTAATTTAACATTTAAGCCGATCTTTACAAATTACGTCAGATTAAATAAACTTTATTTCGAAAGAAGAAAACAACACAAACATCCATGCCAGGATTGCAGTGAATTGGTTTCACGTTGTCTTTTTCATTAAGTTGAATATAATGTTGCATATTATCATGTCAAGCACTTAAAAATTTGAGTTGGTATACGATCCTACAATTAAAACCTTCACCCCAGGAACTGACTGTATAAAAGACAACATTATTCTTAGAGAAAGCAATTCTGACTGGTTACTGTTACATCTCGGATGGTTTAATTGCGTCATATCCGTAAGAAAGACTTGAACAGGTAGCAAAGCAAAGAATGAAAGTAACCATTTCTATTTTAAAATATGTACGTTCAACTTTAATTCAACAAGGAAGAACAAAGTATTAAATAAGTTTTAAAGTTACTTTTATTTTATCCTTTCAAATATTGAATTTTTCCCTGCATTAGTTTTAGAACATAGTAAAAGAATTTAATACTTTATTATTAAAAAAAATTAAATAATAATACCCTATTAATAAAAACTGTAATTTTTGTAAATAGAAAAAAAAAACAAAAAAACATTCTAACCGTAGGGCCAGTTTTTTTTTCTTTTTTCAAGCAGGACTAATTCTGAAAAATTACTCCTTAACTAAATTAAATAATCACAAAAGAGATTAACTTAAATCAGTTTTTTTTTTAATTTTTATTAATTTCTTTTTTAACTACCTGTTGGTACTAATTTTAATAATTATTGATTTATCTTTAAATTTATTTTAATTATATTATAATTATGAGTTTCGTGCTCAATTACAATAAATGACAAACACAAAGATAGTTCGGAAAGTTCTCCGCGTCACACAGAGATGGCGTAAGTATGGTATTAGTTAAATATCATTGATCCGTTAGATGGCGTGCTGAGAAGTTTCGGATGCGTGCAACGAAACTTCGTTGTAACCATACGGGTTGTTCTGCTAGTGAAATCATCTTCGTCGCATATCAACTGATTTCGAACTCGAGAGTTAAAATGTTTAAATCCTAATAAAGCCAGTTACTTTTATACATATTTGAATACTAGATCGTGGATACCGGTGTTCTTTGATGGTTGGGTTTCAATTAACCACACATCTCAGTGGTCCACCTGAGGCTGTATAAGCTAAATTTCATTTACATTCATTACAAATCATCCTCTGAAGTAATACCTTACGTGGCTAAAATAATACGTTCCGGAGGATAAACAGAAAAAAGAAAAAAAAGAATTGCTTGTTTGTGGCGATCGGTAAAAGCATACAAGTTTAGAAATTTTCTTGAAAAATGAATAAAATTGAAGTTCCAGCTGTTGTAAAGTACTTTGTTTTAAAAGGTTTAATCCCGACAGACATACAAAAAGAGTAAGATTCCACTTTAAAGGATTCTTCGTTTTTTGGGGTAAAAAAGTTTGCTGGGGTAAAATTTAAACGTGGTCGTATATTCATTCAAAATGATGAACGCTCGGGACATAAAAATCGGAACGAATGATAAAATCATGACAAAAATTCACAATATCGTTCTAAATGATCGCCGAATGAAAGTATACGAGTTTGCTGGCATCACAACATCTCGACAGACTGTGCTCAATACATTTTACACTAACGTATGAATAGGTTTTCCGCGCACCGCCTATGGTAACAGTAGACCATATATGCAATCAACTGAACTCTTTTCGAGCGTGATTCTGCTGAATTTCTTCAACGTTTTTTTTTAAAATAGATAAAACATGGGCTCACAATTACACGCCAGATATCAAACAGCATTCGGTGATATGGGGTGAAAGTGCCCTAAAAAAGCGAAAACAGTGCCATCTGCAGGAAAAATTATGGCTACTTTTTTTGGAATTCTCATGGTGTGGTGTTTTTTAAATTACCTGGAAAATGGCAGGTCCATCACTGGGATTATAACCACTTCACTAGTGGACTGAGTATTCTTTCACTGCGATAAAGTGCCTGTACACATTCTCAGGTTGCTGCTGCAAAACTCCATGAACTAGCTTTGAAGTGTTTCCACACATGCCGTATTCGTCTGATTTCCTTCCAAGCAATTACTTCCTCTCTTTTTTTTTGGTTTAGCCTCGTGAACTACCGTAAGGTATTACTTCAGAGGATGATGTATGAATGTAAATGAAGTGTAGTCTTGTACATTCTGAGATCGACCATTCCTGAGATCTGTGGTTAATTGAAACCCAACAATCAAAGAACAAAAGTATCCACAATCTAGTATTCAAATTCGTACAAGAAATTTTTTTTTACTTTTATTTTTTGAAAATATTTTCATTTCAATTATATTTAATAATAATAAAAGACTAATTCAAAAAAACAAGAATAATACATGGTATTCAATCGGCTCTTGATTGTTTTATATTTTTAAAAGTAATTAGTTTTTTTAATAGGATTAGCATAAATTTTATTTTTATACGTTTTTTATTTTATTTTTATACGTTTTAACAAAAATCTTAATTTTGTTGTCATAAAATGAGAAATAATAAATGAATTAATTCAGCTGATAAAAAATGTATGTTTTTTTACATAAGGTTATTTTTACAAGGTTCTAATTATACTTATGCTTGTAATTACAGTACATTGGTGGAAAAAGACCTAACCCTTGGTAGTTTCCCAAACAAATTCATAGTAACAAATTCTTAAAAATTATAATTCTTAAATTAAGAAAAAATTATGAAATATTATTTAACATGAAGAGATAAAATTATTCTTCCAGATATTAAGAAATTTATCATTGTATTTAAAAATATCTCTTTTATGAAATATTCATTCTTTTTTATTATTTTGAAGGGAGTTTAAAAATAAATTATAAGTTATCAATCATTTGTAAACATAAATAAAATGTAAATTCTGTTGTATTTTTTAAAAAAATAAATATTTGGAACAATATAAAAATAAATGGCAATTTTTATAAATGAATTTATCTATATTGCCTAAATAAAGGATTCAAGGCTTCTTTCACAGAACAATTCAAGGCCCTATATTTTAGCAGGTCAATCAGTGCTGCTATTGTTAAAGAGTTCAATTTATAATAACAATACAGTAAAAACGATGTTGATGACAAAAGGGTGACAAACCAAAAATCATTGTTTTTTAGTTATCTATAATCACAATAAGGCAATACATTTAAACAGAGTTTCTTGTAAATACTACATTTAGACCTCATTAAGAACAATTCTGCAGGTGAAACATACTTTTAAGATTAGGTTAGATTAAAGAATATGAGAGTAGCATAAATGAATAACATAAAAATATTACATTAAGAAACTTATGTTTTAAAATGCAAACTAATTAAAATTGTACCCCACAACAATTGTATTATAATTATAATATTAATAAAACTACAAAATTTATGTATGCATTTATTTGTTAAGACAAAACAAAACAACCTAATGGGTAGTTTCATAAAAGTAACAAACACATATTTATAATACACAAAAAATTATGGATTAGTTATGAAGGACATAGGATAATAATTGGGGAGAGAATTGTTTCAAATAACCCTTTCCTATTTAAATCTCTACCTTACTTTCTCACATCATGGTGCCCAGACTCAAAAGACTGCAGCCTGTTATCATAGAAGGTGTTCTAACATGATCAAGTATCAGTGAAATAACCATGAATTCTTTTGCAAAAAGGAAATTTCTTTCATGTGCACACTCCTTGCTTTGACTGATGCCCAGAGCAAAAGATGACAGCACAACTGGGATGCAGAGGGCCAATAATCCAAATCATCTGAAATTCTCAAAAATTAAAGTATCCACATGAAATAGCCAAATAAAATATCACTAATGACCTTTAAATTGAAAAATAGTATGATTTTTTGATTTTAGAAACTCAAATTCTTATTGAGCTAGTAAATTAAGAGTATTTAAAGAAATTGGTATACGATTCTGTATACCAGGAATGAATTTGATGGATAAATTAATTTAGATAGGTTAGAAGTGAAGGTATATAATATTTCTGTATTCTGGGCAAAGAATAAAAGGATGTGTGTTTTTAGTAGGTATGGAGGCCAAAATCAATTAAAAATTTAGAAACTTATCTCTGAGTTAAGCATTTGTTAATGATTGATTTATAACAAATATTAGTAGTGCTCCATGTTATTTCCTAACAGGTTGAGAGGAAAATTAATGTCAAACAAAATTCTACTCTGACCTTTATAATAAAATTCAAACACTAACTAAGAAGCATAAACAAAATTGTGATGGGAAATTTAAATGTAAAAGTGGGTTCTGAAAATGAATGACTAAAGTATAATAATAATTAAGCACAGATCAGTTGCCATCACTAAAATTTATTAATTGTTTATATTTACAACTGTCATTACAAAGTCATTTGTTAATTGAATGCCAAGGAAATTTCTGTGTTTTATATTAGTGAAATGATTTTCAATCATAAAATCTCCCAATATGTTACTTGGGTTTCACTTCACAATTGGATTCCAAGTGTAACTGATTACACTGCCTTGTCAGCCTAAGAAAAAGGGTTGTTTTTAGATGTGAGAAAATAGAAACTGATACGGGAAGAGGTTCACTATTTGGTGAAAAGAAAACTTAAATTTAAATTTCTTACCAGTAAGTAATTTCTTATCAGTAAGAAATTTGAATATCAGAATAAACTATTTGCTAATCCAATAGTTCAGCAGACAGATTTGTCTTACGTCGTTCAGATATGAGATTTTAAGAGAATATTGATGAGCGTTGGACAAAAATAAATCAAAATTACCAGACAACAGTAGAGGATTTAGAATTTACGAACAACTGGATCAGAGGAGACCCAAAGTAAGATAGGAGAGGTATGAAATAAGGTTAAAAATTATGTTAGAAGACCAATTACAAATAAAAGAGAATTATAGAAACAGTATAACACTAAGGGTAAGGATACTAAAAGAATTATTATTAGGGGTGATAGGAATTGGAAAGTGGAAAAGGTTAAGAGAAACACAAGGGGAAGGTAGGAAAGATGATACGAGAGAAATGTATATTGTTATATATAAATGTCAAAAAATGTGCAACTAATAAAGCCGGGAAGGATAAGGAGGAAAAATAACTTATAATTTATTTAAAATAGGTTAAGTATTTTAATCAACAAATGGCAATATGTTTTTACAAGGAAACCTTGAACTATGTAATAAAAGACAACTCCCATGCAGATTACACACAATTATATGGATCACGGAGCAGGGAGATTATAACTTTTAGAAAAATATAAATGGTTTATTAACCAACATTCACATTACAAACTACCACAGAAACAACAAACAGCCCATGTGAGGCATGCTAGGAAAATCTCTTTACTTTCCTCAGACGATGTATTATTTCATTTTTTCCACTGGATAGGGAAGGTACTATAAATATAAAGAAATGTTTCAAGCATATCTTTAGAAAATGGGATCTGACCAAAATTTTACTAAAAACAATTTTTAAACTTTTTGAGTTCAAATGTACAGATATTTGTATGACAGCATACTGAATGTATAGCTTTAAGCATGCTAACATAATTTAAGAATACCTTGAGTACGCTTAAGAGTATGATACTAGAGATCACACAAATATCAGCTAGGTTAAAAAATGAACCAAGACTTTCAATAAAGAAAAATAATCTTACTAGTTACTTCAGCAAAAATGTACATTTAATAATTATTTCTAATTTATAATATTTAAATGAAAAGCATATTAAGAGTATACTAAATGCATACATTTACATTTATTATCTTCAGCACTTTTTTTTTTATTAATACCACATTAAATTCAATAATCTGATACTAATCAAGATATCATTAATTTTAGCAATCATTCACTTATAAAGCCTGGAAGATAGCTTATGAAGTAAAGAGCTATTTCTTATACATTATGGATAGTTTTCTTATAAATAAATTATGGAATAATTGATCCTATCAACTGGAATAGAAATTTGTTAACTAATATTAAAATTGAACTTTTAACTGTATCCTTTATTAACATATAAATATCAGCTATGTTAAAAAATAAATCAAGACTTAAAAAATTAAAAAATAACTTGTAATTTATTGAAAATAGATTTAAGTATTTTAATCAACAAATGGCAATATGTTTTACAAGGAAACCTTGAACTATGTAACAAAAGACAACTCCCATGCAGATTACACTAAATTATACGGATCGTAGAGCAGGGAAATTATAACTTTTAGAAAAATATAATGGAGGAGGAAGAGAGAAGTACAGAATTACATCTATAAGCAACATATTGTACCAGTAAAATAAGTCTAGTACATTATAAAGATTAGTCTTCTTTTTTTTTTAATAATAAAGAGTAAATTTAAAAAAATCACCTTATTTTCACAAAATTAAACATTTTTATTATAATGTTGAAATCTGAAATTAACAATTTTCTGTTATTAGCTGTTTCATATAACAAATATTTGTAAATACATTTTTAAATTGAAGAAAAAAGTTTCTCATATAATTGAATAAAATTAAACTCATACCCAAAATAAAAGATTAAAACGTTATAAAAAAAAAATTAAATCGATGAGGTTTATAAGACTCAGAAGAAATTAAGGATTTTCTGTAAAAAATAGGGAGAACTGCTGTTACATAAAGCAGAGGGTATTCCTCTGGGGTGATATAGATGTCTGACATAGTAGAAGAAACTGAGAAATTGAAACTGATGAGGAACCATAAGGGATGGTTTTTATAATAAATGGTTAGAGACATTGAAACAGACTGAGACAACAAAGCAGAATGGAAAATTAGCATTAGATGAAAAACCAAAGGTGAAGTAGATTATATGTGAAGTAGAAGAAAGCGGAGAAAGCTTCACTCTTGCAACCAATTCCCGAATTAAGATATTTTAGAGATGAAAGAAGTGAAGATAAAAAAGATAAAGTTTTACAAAAGCTTAACAAACATGTTATTAAAATATTAACAATTATGCAAATAATAAACAATATTTTCATACTGCTCCTTCTCATTATAATGGTATTTTGTTATGTTTATAAAGCACAAGTTCCTGAAGGTTAAACATTTTCAAAAAAAATAACTTGAAACTCACAATCTCATAAAATATTTCATGATTGATCATTCAAAATGTTCATATGTTTTTCTTACAAATCCAACTCAATAATAGATTTCTTTGCGAAAAGTGATTTTATCTATAGATTCAACCAGGTAGTTGTATTCTTACATTCAAAAGACTCTTTTGGTCATACACAATCTCAACCTTAGAGGTTTCATTGGTTTAGATCAGGGCTACTCAACCCTTTTTGGTTTCATGACTACCAAAAAATAAAAATGATATATAATGAATATTTCACAACCCCTCTCAACCATAACCCAATGGTAAAAAACGTAATTAAAACTATTTAGTTGTTTTGACGACAGGTATGTGAAGTGTACAAACATAAGCAATTTAGAGGTTCCAACTTCATGTATACATGCTCCTTGTGACTTGTTCTGGTTGCATATTATCACTGTGAGAGTGTCAAGTTTGAACATGCATATGATATATTTGAATATGCTGTGCTCTCAGCCATATAAAAGAGACATAAGTGATTGCAGAACTCCAGTTAAGTTTTGAATGCAAAGCATGCATCTGTGCCATTATTTAAGTTTCTAAAAGTGTAGTTTCATTGAAAATAATAATAACTGTTTGGTTTTTAGTGTACGGTCATACAGTGTAACTGTATTTTTTTTCGATTAGATTCTTATGCAAAATGGATAAATCTTTTAAAAAAACAAAGTGAGCCATCTAAATCCACTGAATCGATGGTAGGAAGACAAGGTTGTACAATGACAGTTATTTAAATTATGGTTTTACCTGATTGAATGTAAAGCCATAGTGTGTTGTTTGCTTTCAAATCCTCTTTGATGAAAGCATGAAGCCAACAAAATTAATTCGACAGACACTTGGGAACTAAACATCCAGAGATAAAAGCAAATCCTTGGAATTTTTCAAAAGAAAATTAAATATTTTGAGAAATAAACAATAACTTCTATTTATTTGTAAATCAAGCTATATTGATAGAAGTACACTAGTATCTTACCTCATAGCATTAAAAGTACCTAAGATGTCCAAACCACATTTCATTACAGAAAACCACAAATTGCCTGCTGCAATTGATAAGATCAGGATTTTAATGGGCGTGGAAGAGGTAAAGAAATCGAAAAAATTCCACTTTTTAACAACGCAATATCAAGACGAATCGATGAAGTAGCTGCCGACGTTTGCCATCAGATAATTCAACAAGCGAGTTCAAGTGAATTTTTTAGTATTCAGTTTGATGAATCAACAGATGTGGCAAACATTTCTCAGTACCAGCGTTTTATGAGATGTGACTGCGTCAGGGACAGATCAATCAAAGAATACATGTTTTGTAAATCAGTGATAAATGACAGTGAAATCAATTATGATTTCAACACATCTTACCTCTATAATAAGGGTTTTTCTTCTATGGTTACGATAAAAACTAAGTATTGGAATCATCTTTTAACACTTGAGAACAGTTGATTTTGTTTCTTTTTACATAGATCCACATATGAAGAAACTGTTAAATGAAAAACAATCGCAACCATCTCATTTTGGGTCGTGCAAGAGGACAATCTCTTTTTGATGGTTTTTAAGAAGCTACTAAAAACTATAACATAGATTGGACAAAATGTAATATAGTATGTAAAGGCCGTACAAATGTGATAACAGGAAAGAACAGTAGATTTCTAAAAAAAATTAAAAGATTGTCTTATATCAAGGGCGAAATGCACACCCTGCATCCTTCACAGACACAAAAATTATATCGGAAAACCTCAAACAAATTCTCTGTGCAGCGGTAAAAATGTAAATTTTATTAAAAGTCAACTTTTACAAAATAGGCTGTTCGATAAACTATGCGATGAAATATGCGAAAAGAATAAGATCTTCTTTTCCATGACGAAGTAAGATGGTTAACGCAGGGGAAGTGTTAACCCGGTTACTAGAATTACGAGATGAATAAATAATATAATTCCAGGATAAAAAAAAACGCCATTCTCGTTGTTTTTACAGAATAATGAGTATATGTTGCTGTTGGCTTACTTTGCTGATGTATTTCCCTTTTAAACAAGTTGAATGTGAATTTACAAGGACGTGATAAAAACATTTTATTAATGACAAAGTTCATGCTTTCATTAAAAACTTGATATCTGGATTATTCGCTTTCAAAGCAAACGTTTTGATATGTTTCCACTCACTTATATTGAGAATATATTGAGAAAGGTTAGGTTGAAGAAGACACTATTTATTCACTACAGTTTGGATAGCATGAAGATGTATTTGTGTAGGTTAGCGAAGATGTATTTGATCAGCTGACGGAGTATTTCCTGGAAGATAAAAATCAGTTCTCGAAGAGACTGCTACTGAATTCATTTACGAAAATCTTGTTGCACCTGCTAAGTTTCTGGTTAAGATTCATAACCAGCTCATCGAAATGTCTATCTAGGAAATGTTAACTGCAATTCACATCTGAAGATTTAGATACGTTTTGGCTAACTCGTCAAAGTGAATATGGAAATTTGGTGACAGGAGGATTGAAATTATTAAACCCTTTTGACACGTCTTACCGCTGTAATAAGGGGTTTTCGTCTATGGTTACGCTAAAAACTAAATATAGGAATTCTCTGATCGCTTGAAAACAGTTTGCTTTTATTTGTTTAAAATATTATTATAAATATTATTTAAAATAACCTTTAAATTTTAATCTGGATTTCCATAAACCGAAATCATTGTTTCTATTTTAACTTTCTTATAAGCCTTCAAGGAAGTATTGTGATCGTGAAAAATTTCGGTTTTCAGATTTCAGCGGAAATATTCATTTTGACCATCCCTGAATCCATTTTGACTAGTTTCGGCGTGATGTCTGTAGGTACAGACATCACGCACGTACGTATGTATTTCTCATAACTAAAAACGATTAGCCGTAGAATGAATTTTGGATTTAGGACTGTCGTAACATCTAGTTGTGCGTACCATCCCTTTTGATTGCAATCGACTGAACCAAAAGTGTCCAAAAACGCCCAAAATCCAAAGAATTTAGATTTTTGACTTTTTCTTAACTGGAGTAATAAGCCCTCATTGAGAGCTTTTCAACGATATATCGTAAGTGATACTTATTTTCATTGGTTCCAGAATTATAACCAAATAAAATTTAAATGAAATATTTTGATCTTACAAGTGGAAGGTACATCAGTTCGAATCCGATTTTATATGCATTTTTTAAACTTTTTTTTATATTTAAATATATTGATTTATTAATAACAATTAACCTCTGATTGTAAAAAAAAAATTACACTAAATAATAATTCAATATAGCAACAAAAAAAATTGAAGAAACATCATATTAATTTTATTTCATATTAATGAAATAAAATTTTATGAACTTTTCATATAAAAAAAAAGTGTATATGTAATTTAATAGGCGTACAAGGAAATCAAGTGGTATCCACATTATAAATTTTTACTTTTATTCTATAAACGTTACTAGAAATATCGGCTAACTATTATAGTGTTTTCTAAGTATTGTTCTTTGATAATTAAAATGAACTATTATTTTTTTTTACTTTTTATTTTATTTAGTTGTTTAATTTTAAATATAGTATTTTATCATATCCACTAATTAATTTTTATTTATTTTTTTATGAAAGAGCGGGCATCAATAGCCACCTCCTGGTTAGGCATCAATTCCTAACCAGGATCCGCACTCGAGACCCACACACGAAATGCCGAGACGGTACCTACTCAGCCACGGAGGTTGGCCTAAACTAATTATTATTTTTATTACTCAATATGGGCATCTAATTTTAAATTTCAGAAAAATTCTTTGTTAAAAGATTTTGAGTGTTTTCTTGTTTTCCACTTCATTTCAGTAAAGGTTAGCATAGTTGTCTCTTCGTTTTTGTAATTAACTAGATTTCTTCAATAAAATTATAGTCGTTTTCTGAAAAATTCACTCTCATAGAGAATAAATAATTTATTAAACTCTTTATTTTAGATCTAATCTGTCAGCTAACGATTAAAATAAGATAGATTGTACGAAATTCATATAACCATAATGTATGATAAAAATGCAACTCAAAGTATTATAAAAAATTGGGTGCATTTTCCATTACCACGAGATATCTCAAGGGAATATATACGCATCAAATACGTCGTATCATATTCTCTTGGTAGTCTGGAATTCACACAAGCAAATCAAAATATCTGAAATAGAATTTATTTATTTGAAGTTATGCTATAAGTAATCACAAGAATATATTAGATATGCATATATTTTTTTCTTTTTCTACACGTAACTATTAAGAGTAATTAATAATTAAATCAAATTTTTATGTAAAGAACATCTAAAATGATAATTTTATCAAATAAATATCGTCATAAATTATTGAATATCTTTAAATAAGTACCATAAAATTTCTGTTTCTGATATTACATAATTATTTACTGGTGAGATAATCTGGAATAACACAGCACGAGCTTTATTATACGTAAAAATAAATTTACTAAAGAAACTGTTTGAACGTGATCCTTAATAACGGGAATATAAAAAAAAGAAAAGAAAAAGAATGAAAAGATGTATTAGGATAAAAAGATTGAATCAGATAAACAATATTGTTAATATAATATTTTTACTGTAAAAGTTTCGCTTTTTTATGAATGAAATCTATTCAGACAATATAATTATTCTGTTGTAATATAAACCCTGAATTAACTTATTAAAACTATAAAAAAAACAATTTTACACATTACATACTACTTACTATACTGCGTACAATAAAAGTTGTGGGCTGTTTTCAGAAAAAAATATAAAAGTTATAGGCTGTTTAAAGAAACAGCTATACTAAACAGTTATTGAAATAAAATAGAAAACGAAATAACGCTCAAAAAATTTTAACAAAGAATTTTTCTGATATTAAAACTGTATATGGTCATAATAAAAATGTAGAATTTATACAAATTTTGTCAATTGTAACTAAACGGTTTTTTTTTAATTTACAACATGCACTGAATGCATTTATTAAAGTTATTTGTGTTTTTTATAACTATTAATAAAATTTTAAATATTAAACAATTTTTATTTTATATACTTTACCGCCTAGATAGAATTATAGCACAGCTATAGTTCTAGAAGGGAAAGTATTGTAATCGATCCAATTTGGGCATATGCGGTTTACACCGGATCTTGACGTTTTGACACCTAAGGAACCCAAAATACCGGATGAACATTTTCTGTATGTTAATGTTCGTATGTGCACGCGCGCGCACGTGAGAGAGAGAGAGAGAGAGAGAGAGAGTGTGTGTGTGTGTGTGTGTGTGTGTGTGTGTGTGTGTGTGTGTGTGTGTGTGTGTGTGTGTGTGTGTGTTTGTGTGTGTGTGTGTTTGGTGCTGGCCTCTAAATCATCTTACATCTATAGAACTGGACCGATATTGACCAAACTTGGCCAGATTACTTCTATATATGGGGCATTAATCCCATTAAATTAACCAAAAGATCAAGAGGATGAGGCTGTATAGCAAAATCATCATTCTCAGTACCTCAACATTTCACCTAATTAATATCATATTTTTTTAGGCACATTTGTTAACAATAAAAAATAACAATATTTGCCCAAAAAATGCTTAACTACTGCTATGCTGTGACGTCACAGGTGAGCGGTAGAATTAAATAAGTGAATAATAACCAATCGGCCGGTTGACTCGGTACCCGTTGCGTTAAACCTTGCGGCTACACCAGTCTACCGACCGTACAAGCGAAATTTGTTCTATGTAAATTGTAAGTTGTGAAATTTCATTAGTTTAGTTAGTAATAACCGTCACCGCTAGTACCGTCAACCTGCGCGAATTAAATACGGTATGCGCGCGCGCTTTAGTTAGAATAATTGAATTAAATAAACGAAAAAATATTTTTATTTTTTAAATAAAATGATAAATATTTTTAATTTAGTTGTGTGTACGTGTATGTAACTCATGCATCAGAAACAACTGTGTTGTCAACCTTTTTTTTTTTTCAAGTAAACAATGGTAGGATTCAATTTCCACATTAAAAAAATTTCCTCTTGAAGTTAAAGCCTTTGATTCTTTGAATAAGATAAGAAAGATTCACCTTTCACTTGTGAGAATAAAAATTTTCCCAATTTTTTCCCAAAAATATTTAAAAAAACATTTTTCGTTTTTAACGTTTCCCAAGCAAACTGAAAAACCATTCAAACTATAAAAATCATAATTAATGTTACTACATTAAGTATTATTACTTTACTACATTAAGTAAATACATTTATTTAATGAAAAAAATATATATATAATCTAATGAAAATAAAACTGGAATTACATTTTTCTAAATGATTTTCCTCTTCACTAATACTTCCACAGTTCTGATTAGTTCTGAAGCAAACTCTTCCAAATAATGTGCCAAATTTTAAATTTTTCTTTTTCATTTTATCTATTTATTTAATATTTTTAGTAAAAACAGGCTGGCGCCCGCCCAGTTACTGTTTCATAATGATGAATGGATTTTGTAGCATATGAAAAATGTCAATCCCGACCGGAATTCAAACCTAAAACCTTCCGGATGAAAGGCAGAGATGCTACCATTCATTTAAGGAGATCAGAAGATTAATTATGATTAATAATCTACTAATATGCAAATTGTTTCCTATTAAGTTAACAAATTTGTTATACTAATTGTTAAGGCTTTAATTTATCTTTATCGATTTAAGATAATTCTACGACAAACTTGTGATTTAATCTACTAAATAAATAATCTTTAAATTGTATTATTTTAATAATTTTATGTGATAAAAATTCGGAATTAATACTTCAAAGCTACTTGTTCACTTGTTGAACAGATTGGAACGTACACATTAGGAAAATAAAAATAATATAAAATATAGAAACAGGTTAAAAACGGTCCTTCGCAAACATAATTTTAATTAGCATAAAAAAAAGGTTTAAGATAAATAACCACTACAAATATATAAGTATATGCTGCAACAAGTATACCGGGTGATTCAAAAAGGACTTCACAACTTTAAAGCATATAAAAATTTATTGAGATAACTTAGATTCGGTTGAGGTCTCATTTCAAACAAAAATAAATCAAGTTTGTCATCTAACATTCGCTTTGGTTCGATATGGCTTCCATTTGTAATACGACGTACATCCCACCTGAAGTCGATTTCATTCCACACTATAGCCAGCAAGCCAGCTTCGACGTTAATTCTAAGTTAAGACTTAGAATTAACGTTAATTCGAAGTCTTAGCTCAACAAGATCAGCCGGCAAATTTAGTACATAAACCCAATCTTTAATGAAACCCCACAAGAAAAATCTAGCGGGGTCAAATCTGGGCCATGAAATTGGACCTATACGACCGATCCACCGACCTGGGAGTCGAGTATCAAGAAAATCTTGGACTTCTAGGGGGTGGTGTGGTGGTACCCCATCTTGCTGATAGTAATAGCGTCCATGCTGGTCATCATCATCTAATTGAACAATTAGAAAATTTTAAAGCATGTCCAAATAAACGACACCACTTACGGTTGCCTCCTGGAAGAAGAACGAGCCGTTTTGTTTAGATGAAAAACGACCTGTCTCAATGAAGGTGGGATGCAAAGAGTAAATTTTATGCCTACTAGGAGGCTCCCTACCATAAGAAAATTACGATAAATTGCAGTTTATGACTGCAAATCGTGAAACCAAAACACAACGACCACGTTCCGTACCAGTAAATCTAACCATTTTTACCAACACTGGTCACAGGGCTGTGGCCGAATTCAGTACTAATAAATTAAGCGAGTTAAAACTTAATGTGTTTCTATATGAAATAAGATCTCAATCGATTCTGTAAGTTATTTCTATAAATTTGTATACGCTTTTAAAGTTGTGAACCCTTGTGAACCAGTCGATTGCAATAAAAAAAGGAGGTACAAAACTAGATGTTACGACAGTACTAAATACAAAATGTCAACATTCTACGGCTAATCAATTTTGAGTTATGAATGTGCTGGTATAAATCACCGACGTAATGTCGTATATGAATACATTCAAGATGAATGTGACGAACGGGTTATTTGACACATTATATAACTGGAGCGTATACTGCAGCATCATCTAACAACATATAAAACTATATATTAAATTTTGTGAACCCTAAATGCAGACGGCCATTCTTCACTACCATTAATTCTCATTAAATGATTTCCACGACAAATCCAACTTATTTATCTAGTTTAAGTGTTCAAATCAAACTATGCGGTATATGTATAAATAGATGTCACTGAAGTAACCAGTACTAATATTGATATATAAGATATTTATTATTAAGATATATGTGACATATATAATTAATGTAACCGGAATGAGATCAACAGGAGGTGATGACTGAAGTCTTTTTTTTTTTGTAATAATAAACAACAAAACAAATTGTGTATTCAACCAGACTACACTGTCAGGTAAGATGTACACCATATTACATACTAATAAAAAAACAACTGAAATTTTCATTGTGTGTACGTCTTATTAATGTATTTATTGTGTACATAAGCGTGTTATGTGTCCTAGTTGGCATTATAATCTTGTCCTCCAGTTGTAGGTCGACCTCACTACACTGGGTCAATGTCCCAACAATTACACATTATATGTATGTGTAAGTAAAGTAAGTAAAAAATACAAAATATATTGGAAGCTTAAATATAAAGTTTGTTATCTTCCTACCAGTGTTGACTACAAACATATAAACTTGACCCGGATCGCCCATATTACTTCCCTTCACTTAATACTACCGCACCTTAAAATAATGCATCAACTAATATTAATTAGCATACATACATATTTAAAAATAATAAATAAAATTGTAATGAAGCCAAGCAATGTTATGCTTACAAAAAATATATAATACTATTTAAAATTTAATGCACATATACATGTAAACATGATTTCCTTCTAATTTATTATGCAGATCGGTCACTTAACAAATTAATTCGATGAATTTTATTTGGCAGTTAATCACTGGCTAAATTAAAACTTACGATAAACTTATAAACACATTCAATAGTTTTTTTTTTTTTTAGTTTTGAATCCAATTCAAAAAACTGGCAATACGCCCATGTTCTAAAATAATCTGTTTCTAGTTTTAATAATATATAAACAGTAATAACGTTATTTACTTATATAGGATTATTGTATTCATAAAATAAAAAAAAATCGTATCTTCATTAACGCTACAATAAATTAATTAAAAAGGTAAAAAAAAAAAAAACTGAAATCCTCTTTATTGCACTTCATTTTTATACTGTTTTTATTTTCTATTCTATCTTTACTATTCTTCGACCTATACACACGTACATAAAAGTATTACTATATACACTGGGTGGCTGAAAAGTAACTTACACCCCCTCGCTAACTCATTTTATAATTGAGATAACTGACTGCGAATTACGGCATTCTTTCTTGTACTGAGGGGCTATTTTATTTCAATCTTTTTTATTTTTGGGCGGCGGAAGAGCAACTCAAAAATTTCAAATGGAATGAATGGTATATTTGATATATAATTTTAAAGAGCTCGATGAGAAGAGTAAAATGATACATTAAAAAAAATTAAATTCCGTTCGCCACCAAAATGGCAACCAACAATGTGTTTGTTTCAAATAGCTAGAATTACGGTTGTATGCTTACCTTTAATGTTTTTGTTATTTTACATATATCCCGATTTTCTATTTGGAAATTTTCTCCGATACGAGAGGCTAATTCAGTAAGCCCCAATTTAGAGTATTTTGCCTTCAGGAGTGGGAGAGGCAGAGGCGACTCAAAAATTTTAAATGAGTTGTATGGTCATGTGATACCTTGTTTTAAAGGTCTTTGCTGCGAGACAAGCAAAACAGTAAAAAAAAATTAAATTCTGATTATTTAAACCAGGATAGTGATCGCAAAATCCAAAACAGAGAAACATCGAACTAGTCCCTCGATGCAAGGAAGAATGTTGCATACCGCATTAAGTTATCTCAATTTTAAATAAGTTATTTTAATTAAGTTGTATATATATATATATATATATATATATATACACCGGTTAGCAGAAAAGTAACTTATTTTTTATACAAATTTTTTTTTGTTGTATTTTTATACATTTATATTACTATTTACATACTTTTTTTTGCCGATATCCGTGGCGGAGTGGTAGTATCTCGCTCTTTCATCCGGACGTCCCAAGTTTTGATACGTTACATTTACATTTCATTAAATACATTTATCATAAGCTAAAAAATTCGATTCCCATATTCTACTCACAAGTTTTCCAGCTTATGTGGTGATTTCATAAAGAAAAAAAATATACAGGCGAATATAGTCCCAGCCGTAATTTTCACCATATGGGCTGATTTCTATAACTTTAAAAAAAATGTAAAATAGGAAACTTATATTATTCAGTACGTATTCTAAATATTTTCGTATTCAAATTCAAGAAAAATCATTTTAAAACTTTGTATTAAAAATAACCAAACAAAGATAAAAACATTAGGTAATAACCTACCAGCTTCCTTTCTTTATATCTCATTTCTTATTTCTATTAATAGAAATAAAACTAAAATAATAGAAAACAAGTCTTTTGTAAGAAATTTACCTTAAGGTAAATTTCTTACAAAAGACTTGCTTTCAGAGGGTAACATATTTTGTTATCCATAAAATTAAACAAAAATTAATAAATTACACCGGAGATTAAAAAAATACCCTAATATATATGTATACACATTTAAATTTTGAAGCCAAATTGAGGATCTACATAGCGAAAAGTTGTTTTAGATTTGGCATAGAGTTAAAAAAGATCGAAATTTTAATCAAATAGAAAAATGCTACATTTTTCTTTTAAAGTGTATTATTATTGATAATTTCTTAATATTTATATAATATGACAACACATTTACTGAAAGAATAAATAAAATAATATTTAAAAAAAGCGTTTTAATTCAGTCATCGCAAAACAGTTGTATAACCTCCGGCTGAAATGGCAAGACGCTACCACTCTTACCACGGAGACCAGCAAAAAAAAAAATAAAAAAAAAATGTGTGTATATATATACACATACTCGAGTTGGCTGAAAAGTAACTTAACCCCCTCTAACATTTTTTATAATAATTGGATTCGGTTTGCTGCATTCTTCCTTGTACTGAGGGGAATAATTCAATGAATGCATATTTCACTTTTTGATTTTCGAAATCGAATGTTTGAGGTTCAAATCCTAGTAAAAGCTAGCTTTTATAAGGATTTGAATAGTAGACAGAGGATACCGGTGTACTTTAGTGGTTGGATTTCAATTAACCATACGTCTTAAGAATGGCTGGTCTTAGTATGTAGGAAACTACACCTCATTTTCGTGTTAAACATATAATTCTCATCTCATTAGGCTGTTGGGAGAGTTGCTTATTGTTCATTAGTTGGAACAAATTACTAAAATAATTTAAAAAGAGGGGGAAAAAATTATGGAATTATCCAGACCAGAAATAAATATGGAGCTTCACCAATACTATAAAGTATTTCAACTATTTTTTTTTTTTTTTTTTTTTTTAATTGATTTGTACCTAGTTTAACTCACATATTGTTTGATGCCTTCCTTATAAATGAAAATTAATATTTTCTTTAAATTGTACAAAATGTTTTTTTATAACTTAATAAAATTGTATATCTTTTTTATATTATAAAATAAATAGATATTTACTTTTTTATTTATTTATATAGACAAAATTAATAAAATGTTATAACTTTGTCTATATTAAACTGAAACAAATAGTTTAAACAACAAATGAATCTGTCTCAAATGTCTCTACTAATTATTTTTTTTGTACATATTTTAATAGTTCTTCTCTGGGAACAATGAATAGATGTGTTGAATGTTCATAATATACTTGAAGGAGAGAAGCCCAACAACAAGCAATTATCTCATTTATATTCCATTTTATTCTGGTTGATGATAAGGTATAACAGCTATCGATAGATGATAACAAAATGAATTTTTTGTAGCGTATGAAAAAATGCCGTGTTTGAACCTTGAACCCTAAACTTGCAGATGAAAGAGAGAAACGCTACCTCTCCTCCACGAAGGACTGCCTCTCTATTAAAGGACCATAAATTTAAAATAAAATAACCTTCGTATATTTATAAATACACACAAAAATAAATTACTTTTAAATACAACCTGTTTTATTTATAATATATTTTATTTCATCTGACGTCTGGGTATGAAAAGAAGCATTAATTTTTTATGATGGTTTAAGGGGCATGTGAAATTATCCTGAACTAAGTTATTGCAAAGAGACGGTGTAAATAAAAAAATTAGTACGGTGGTTTGTAATTTCAAAAGTTTATATAATTTTAAATAATTTTCATCGCCGATAGTCGTAGAAGAAACGTAGAAAATAAATAAAACATTGCAAATACACCACATATTTTGGATTGTAACGGAAATTTATGTAGAAATGTCGGAAGTTATGACAGAAGGGTTTTTTAAAAACAAAATAATATAAATATTTATAAAAAATATTCATTAGTGCAAGATAAACAAACAGAGCTTTATAACGTTAAAAAAAAGTGGAGAGCTACAAAATTATGTCACGTTAGATAATAAAAAATATATTTAGGAAGTTGGCATAAAAAATAACTTTTGTTTTCAAATTAAACTTTTTCCAAACAACAAATCAAAATTTCTTCTATGTATATATATATATATATATATATATTTTTTTTTTTTTACTTCATGACAAAGTATAATATCATGTCGAATCTTAAAAGTTTTACATTTGTTCTTTGGATAATTACTCTCTAAGTTTCAAATTTGTTTTTCACTTCCTGAATTTCTTCTTTCATAAACAAGTTTAAACCAACGCAAACAAATTACATCCGTATATCATCCTTTCTGAATCAGTGCTAGCCCTTCTTATCTTTTAATTTTGTAATTGCTACCAGATTCTTGTAATTATTATGTTTTCCTTCTTTCCCTGTAATTTATCCTAATTTTTCAGAAAATATTTAATATTTTCAGTTGTTAGCTATCATCCATTTTATTATTGGTCCAGTTTCATCATACATACATGATATTTCTTGTTAATCTTCCGCTTTAGTAGTAAAACTGCATTTTTTTGATAGGCATTCTCATAAAATATAATATTTAATTAGCATTAAGTTTCATCATTAATCTAATTCTGGCGATAGTGAAAATAATTATTAAAACTTTATCACAGATAATTCAACAAGTAACTTCACAAAATTCCAAAATCTGTTATTATCAACATACAGCATCAGTCTTGTTTAGAAAAAAAGGAAAAGATAAATATTAAAAATTAATTTTTAAAATTTTAATATTTTATTTTATTTATTTTTTAACAACTTCCAAAAAAACATTGCTGACAGCATTGCTATTTAATATAGGATAATTACTAAGACAGGATAATAAAAGAGCATGCAAGTGACACGGATGTTATGTAGTATAAACTTTTTTCTAATTTTTTAAATTTATTTAAACTTTATATATATTTATAGGGTGTCCATAAAGTCTTTCCGTGATTACCAAAATCTATTACAGTTACAGCTGTGCGATTTGTGGCAAAAGAACGAAAAAAGTTTTTTTTTGTTTTTGTATTGTTTTGTTGCAGGTAGAAGCAGATTAGAGGGGACCTGTGATCAATTTTTTATAAAATGGCGTCAAGGAGAAAGCGCAATGTGTGTTATGGTATCACGAGTCAAAATCACACATTACTATGGAGGGAAATTTTAGAAGGGAATACGGACAACCAGTACCTGAAAGCAAGAGTAGTTTCGCTGGGTGGTATGCAAAGTTTAAGGAGAGTGGAAGTGTAGTCGACCTTCCGCGAACAGGACGGCCATCCCTTAGTGAACAGAAGGTTAAGTTTGTGCAGCAAGCATTTCTACATATCCGTTCCAAATCTACACGTCGTACATCTCGTGAACTAGGGATTCCCCGATCAACAGTACACAAAGTTTTACGCAAGAAACTAAGGTTACACCCGTATAAAGTTCAAACACTGCAACATCTACAGCCAGGTGACGACCCTCATCGTGCTGACTTTGTAACTTAGATTTTGCAACGGATTGATAACATCAATGAGTACCCGCAGCGTATGTGTTTTTCAGACGAGGCTACTTTCCACACCTCAGATAAAGTAAACAGGTATAATGTGAGAATATGGAGCTCAGAAAATCCGTATTTTACCAAGGAAAAAATTTACATATTCCCCTAAAGTGAATGTATGATGCGGTTTGATGCACAACAGAATCATCGGTCCCTTATTTTACACTGAGCGATCAATAACAGGTAACATTACTTGCTGCAACACTTTGCTATACCTCAACTTAATACTTGCAAGCTAGGGTGGTTTTTTCAGCAGGATGGCGCACCACCACAAGTCACTCGCCATCATAGAACAATTTTAAAAGTAAAGAGGAACTGAAAATTGTATAGATTATAAAAATATCAACGATTATTTTTCCTATGTTTATTTTAAAATTTTTAACAAATAAAACTTTAAATTTGTTATTATCTGGTTAGAAATAGGAATAAAAAAAAAACAATATGCATGAATCGTTGTTTGATATTTTATAAATAAAAAAAATAGTAGTATCTCGAAGTGTTCTATCGCAGAGTGATCTAAATAGAAGTACGTAAAAGAAACAATACTAGTTAGAGATTTTCTAAATGAATCGTTTCATGGCAGATGGGTAGGGCGCGACGGACTTTCTCCCTGGCCATCACGATCATCAGATATAACTCGCTTAGACTCTTTCCTCTAGGGTTATGTTAAGGACTGAGTCTGTGCAACACCCGTACCTGATCTGGACACATTGAGACGGAGAATAACTGAACCTGTTGTTAGTGTTACAGAAGAAGTGTTGACCAACACATGGCGTGAAATTTATTTTCGGTTGGACATTCTAAAGTTTATTGAAATTGTAAAAAAAACTTGATAATTTTTTTCTTTCTTTTGCCACAAACCGCACAGCTGTAACTGTAATAGTTTCTTTATAATAAATGTTTGTAATAATGGAAAGACTTTATGGATATCCTTATTTATGTAGACTATGACACTCTCATTGTACATTACACTCCTTTTTGGGCAGTAGTATAAAAAAACTAGACAACTTCACACGTATCAGATACGAGGTTTCCGAATCTCTCAGAATGAAGCGTTGTGATGCGAGGTATTCAAATACGATCATTCATCTGATAAGATTTTTCAGATTTATTTAAACACACACACACCTCTTTCTCTCTGTCTCTCTTTCTTATTTTGAACTCCCTCCAGGAACTCATTTCCTTTCAACCACCCCAGAGTAAGAGTAGTTCAATTTCTTCATTTCTTGGTCTAATTTCAAAATAAAAATATTTCCCGGTAACGTAAGGATTCCAGCGCGGGATCATACATCTAATTCGTTTCAGATGTTCAGCTGCTACAGTGGAACAAACATACATATATACATACACCCTATGTACATTACAATCCTTTTTGAGCAGTCGTGCAAAAATTAGGCTGAATTGTAAATAAAAGTAAATTTATTACAAGAATTTGCACAGTTCATCACCAAAAGAACCTAGCTAGAGAAGTTGTTTAAGAAATTTGAATGTGTTTCAGGGTAAGAAAGAATTTTTTTATTATTTATTATGAAAAAGATGTTTTTAAGACACAAAAACACATTAAAAATATAAATACACTTTATAAAAAAAGAACATATATTTTTAATTTTTACAATGAATATAACAAATTTTTTATTAAGATATTATTAATTACTTTTTAAGAGTAAAGAAAAGAAAAATTAAAGATTATACTGATAATATTTGCCTTTCTAAGTGTTTTTATGATTATATAAGCAACATTTACACACAGTTATGTAAAGATTAAGAGTATTTGAAAATAATTTTATTTTCTTAACGTTTTCAGATGTTTTTATTTATACGAATATAAAGGCTCGTATAACGGGTTTTCAATTCTCTTAATAGCTTGACGAATGAAATAAATTTATATTAAAACCATATCAACAATTTTTTTTTGGTCAGAATAGACCGCTGAAAAAACCTTATTTTAATTAGTGGGTGTTTACTAAAGAATGTTATATACTTTTATCAATAATGATTTTGTCACTATAACCTAATACTGAAAATTAGTTTTATTTATTTAATAGTATAATTATAATACCTATCAATACTTTCAATGTTTTATATTGTTATTAAATATGGGTTAATTAATAGATACTTTTTCAAATAATTATAATATTTTATTATAGTTTAAAATATGAAATTTATAATTAAGAACATACCGCGCTAAATACCTATAAAGATTAAACAATAATTCAATTAAATATAGTGAGTGAATGGAACGTCATAAGTATTATTACGAAAAAAATAATAGTAATTTAATAAATCGGAACCAGAACACCTTGCAGACCTATTAAGTTTATTTGTCACGTATTGTGCCGTAAATATGTTCTGACGAAGAGAAAAAAAACCGTAATAAACTACTACTATGTATATCACATTAACCTTCATAAATCAACTCTCTACGCTACCTACTGGCCTGCCTTCCTATTAAATAAGAAAGAAAACGTTTAATATGCATCACATCAAATAATTCAATAAATGCATTAGTATAAGCAACAAAAGAGTATATTATTTATTTAGCGTATGGCACCAAAACACAACACCAGTTACAGTCAAAATTACAAACTAATATTTAACAAACTAACATATGCTACTGATTCTGGAGTCGCCATCAGGACATCTTCAGGATTTCCTTCATAAGCTATCCTAGGGCAAACTTCTGTGATTTATCTAACAGTTTGATTTTCACCACACTCACAAAGGGGCGTCGGTGTAGGAAATAGGCGCACCTACCATGCTGAGTTCGTATTCTGTTTAGCGTTGACAATGTCTTACGTGACAAGTCAAAACCCGGCGGTCTTTGAGTAATACATGGGATTGGGTTATTCTGCTTTGTGGGCCATTCTTGACGCCAGGCGTCAGTTAGGTTAAATCCGTCCTCTTTGGCAGCAATTGCTATTTTGATAGGTGGCTTTCTAGATCGAAGCCGACCACGATTGGAATCCTCAATGTCCTCATGTATTAGTAGGTTTAGATTGTCCTTAACCTTCTTGTACTCTTTTACAATAGCGTTCATGTGGCGCAAGTTAGGGGGTGGTATTTAGCTCAATACCGGGAGCTATTCCACGGGAGTAGACCTGATAACCCCGGCAATCATTTTCATAGTGTTATTAAGTTCAGCATCAATTCTATGAACATAAGGGCTGTTAATCCACACTGGCGCACAATATTCAGCAGCCGAGAAGACCAGGTTCAGAGCCGATGGGCGCAAAGTGGAAGCCGATGCTCCCCACGCTGTTCCACAGAGCTTATGTATAATGTTGTTTCTCGCTTTCAATTTCTCTGCAGTTTTCATTAGGTGCTCCTTAAATGAAAGCGTTCTATCAAGTGTCACGCCTAGGTATTTCGGCGTCTTATTGTGAAAGAGCCATGTATTCTAGAAAGATTATATTAAAACAGCGTTTATTTAAGAATTGTAAGTGAAATATAATTTTATTGAAATAAAAAAAAAAATGTTTATTAAAACAGCAGAAGGTTTCACACTTCCTACAAATTGTAATACGTAAAATCATGAGGGATCGGATTATATGCATTTGCATATTAAGTCCGTTCTCATCGGTTATTGCATATTTCCCTTAAAATCTAGTGATGATGCATATTTTTGCTTCATTTGCAATATTTTTCGGTAGGGTACCCAGTTAATAAATGAAATCTTACGTTGTAGCCGGCCAAACCTAGCCGGCTACTAGCCAGCTTAGCTGCGCGTCTAATGTTTTGTTAGAATAATATTATTATGAGGCCAAGTAAAACAACAGACTCACGCGAGACAAGGATGAATGATACCGTTCTGCAACGCGCACGCCTACTGCGGCACTGCTCCCACTAGGTAATTAAATTACGCATGTTATTGTTGACGTGCTCATTGCATCAGATAAGTTTTTCATCTATTTGTGCAAAGTTTAATGTGTACCATGCCTCCACAAAATAAAGTGTATCTTTGTGGATACTATCCACGATTTTCTACGGCAAGTGTCTCTTCGTGACTATCCTAAAACATTTACATACGACGGAAATGTTTTATATTGTCGAGTTTGCGAGAATAATAGTTCGTACACAAAAAAATTTCAAAAAGACCTGCATGTCAAGACAAGTCTTTATATCGCAGGATTGCAAAAGAAAGGTTCACGACAACTTATAACAGCGGCAAGTAGCAGTGAATTCACTTCCAAAGGTAAACAAAAACCCACTTTAGCATGGATTTATGTGAAGCATTGCTTACTAGTAATATACCTCTTCACAAACTTACCAATTCCTACCTTCAAAGATGTTCTACGATAATATTGCTTGGATTAAAAATACCTTATGAATCAACATTGCGTAAAAATTACATACCAACAATTTAGCTACATGTTCTGGAAGAAATACGCAATGAACTCAAGGGTAGCATTATCTGGATTTCAGCTGACGAAACTACCCATAATTGTGGCAGTTACATTGCGGATTTAATTGTCGTTGTATTAAAAGTAGAGTCTTCTTCTTCTTATTTGGTGGCCTGCAAAGAACTTGAAAAGAAAATCATTCTACGATCGCCAGATTTGTAAATGGGGGTATTAAAAAAATATTTCCTGAATCTTCGGCAGATAAAAGAGTGTATATAATTCTCTCAGTTGCTGTTCCTTCTATGATCAAGGCAGCCAAAGTCTTCCAAGTATCTTATCCCAATTTGATTCATATGACGTACTTGGCTCATAGAGTATATCGACTCGTTGAAGAAACGATCCACGTTTGGGAATGTAAATAAACTGATTTCATCAACAAAGAAAGTGTTTCTTAAGGCACCTGTTCGTCATAAGATCTAAAAAAAAAGCCAAATGAATCATTACCTCCCGAACCAGTGGTAACTCAATAAAGAACGTAGATTGAAGCTGTGCTGCTTTACAAGGTACAATTCGAGGCCATCGAAGGTGTAGTAAATGACTTCGATAGTGCAGAGGCTGTGGCACTTTGTCAGTCCTAGAAAGCATTCAACGATTCTAGTAAAAAAATCCCTTTCAAAACGCCGGAAGGCGGAGGTAGATTTCACCTAAGTAGGGGATAAAAAAGATTTCTGCCTTAAAAGTTAGGAAAAACTTCAAATTTACTCAATACGACAATGGTTGCATATGAAAAAAAGGTTTCATATGTTTAGCATACGACAAGCCCCATCTTCTTACAATTCCAGCAATATTTTTTGTCATCCCTTGTCGTAAGGGTTGGTCATATCAAAAATTATTACAGACATATCAGAAATTGTTAAAGTTTAAGGTAACGTTTAGAAGACTAACGATCACTTTAAACCGATTCTATACTGTGCCTATTAAGGAGGTATGATTTTAATCGTCTTTGAAACCCCTTTTTCCGTTTAATAAACACCAATATCTCAAGAATATAAGTCATCTTAACAAATTTCATTTTTTTTTTTTTTTTGCAAATGCAGTTCTGTAATATAAGTGATAAATTAAATTTGTATTCTCCCAGCTCCTTTTAAATATTTATCAAAAGAAGAATTTACCATCCCTAAAACATATTTAACACTAATAATAAATCCACCGTTGGTCTATTGGTAAAATCGACTCTTTAACGGCTGATTTTCGAAATTGCAAGTTTTGTTATTCGGATTCTCACTAATTTTTATACCGATTTGAATACTAGAAAATGGAAGATGCAAGTGAACTTTGGTGGTTGGAGTTAAATTAATCACACATTTCAAGAATGGTAGGACTGTCCTGTACTTCGTCGTACGTATATCACGCTCATATCACTGAGCCATGGAGTTTGTTTATTATTCATAAGTTGATCAAATTGCAACGTACACATTAGGAATAGAAAATAATAATTACTAGATTGCAAGAAAAGTTTTCGTAGTCAGCATTTATAAAAAGTAGAAATTTGACTTTTTTGTTGAGAGTGGTGTTTTGAAAAAATAATTTCACATTTTTTAATTATATAGACGACGCAATTAAACAAGAAAGAAAAAAATAAATACTTGGACGCACAAAAATCGGATTCATTTTAAAAAAAATATATAAAAATAAGGCAATATTATTTAAATAAAGCGAGAAGGAAAAACAGAGCAACTCATCATCTACCTTTAGTTTTAAACAAATAATGTTCGAGAAGAGATAGAGGAGGAAAACTTTTTAAAATAAACATACAAAAGAGAAAGCTCTGAAAAGATGAAAATAATAAAAGGGGAGAATAAAAATAAATACTTTTCGGATATTTTTATCGATGTACATTTCCCCTACATTTCGCCTAATTGTACATTTCGCCTAATTTTTTTTTTTTAATTTGTTAGAATCAGTGCTGCGTACACAGAAATCATGCTACCAAATATTATGTCTTCATTACTCCATTCCTAAAATATTAAGCGAAATGCGGCGAGGCGAGCACACACACACACACTCTCTCTCTCTCTCTCTCTCTCTCTCTCTCTCTCTGTCTAAAATTTCCTTTTACGGTCCGTTGAATAAAAAAAAAAATATATATATATAATATACATATATATATATATATCAATTATATACATATGTCGATTATATACAAGATTACAATCGTATCGTATCGTATCGAAAACCTCATTTACATGTTAAAATATCATCCTCACGTCACTGGGCCAGGATAGGGGGGGTCGCTTATTGTTCACTAGTCAAACATATTTTCTACTAGGACAACGTAACCATTAGGAAAATTAAAAATATATGTATCGAATGAACACTTTTGACATAAAAATATTTCCTCTCTACTATGTTCTATAACGTAATTAGCCTTTCTTTTTCCGGTTTAGCCTCTGGTAATTACCGTTCAGGTAATACTTCAGAGGATGAATGAGGATGATATGTATGAGTGTAAATGAAGTGTGGTCTTGTACAGTCTCGACCATTCCTGAGATGTGTGGTTAATTGAAACCCAACCACCAAAGAACACCGGTATCCACGATCTAGTATTCAAATCCGTGTAAAAATAACTGAATTTACTAGGACTTGAACGCTGGAACTCTCGACTCCCAAATCGGCTGATTATAACGTAATTAGCCGGGAAAGTAAAACCAAAAATCTGGGTAAACATTTTGAGGTCTACTTTTTACCGACTTTTCGAAGAAAAGTACGATATTACTTTTGGACGCATGGTGAGAGTAGGGGCGTGAAATGAATTTTCTTTACGTTTTGAGGTATGAGGAGTACGAAAATACCGTTCATTTAATTCGGGATCCTTACATATATAAGCCTATATATAAAATTTTGTAGCTCGAAAATCTCCCGAATTACTGGATCCATTGAAATTTAGATATGCTGTTGTAATCTATCTCAAGTTGTACAAGGGAAAATTTTGTTGAGTTGTTCTTGATTTACTCTCAATTAAAGATAAAAAAAAATTTGAGCGTAGCAAGTTAAATGCGTGGTTCATTATGATGCTGCAAGTTGATGCGTTACGTTTTATCTGTGTTATCTATTGTTAGCAGTATTTTTCAGCGTATTAAGGTAGCGTTACCTACTTTGAGGGTCATGATGACTGAGTATGTGTTTGAGCGGGGCAAAAGGAAACAAAATAAAATAACAAATAGTTGGTCTTCTTCCGCAGAATTGCGTAAGAAATTTTTTTTTTATTTTACTGCTTTTTTTGCATTCTACTACGGATTGCTTAAGTAAGTATGAGATTGAAAAACAAAATTAAACGATCAATTCAAAATAAATAATAATTTTAATAATAGCAAATATAATAGCACAAACGACTTTAATTATCATATTTGTATCAATTAATGAAAACAATTTACTGTATACAAATTGTAGTAATTATAATTACTTTATTTTGATATAATATAAATCTTATTCAATATAATACGATATTTTCTCTAATGGTTAGAGTACAATAATTTTATTATAATATACAACAAAATTAAATTTTTACGTTTTGCAAAAGAAACTCAAGGACGTAAAGACGTTTCACTTGGTCGCACATCAAACAGTTACTTTTGTACATTTACCTCAAGGACTTAAATTTAGCCTTCCTCGATACGACTATATAATACATAATGAAATTATTAATATATATACTAAAACAAAAATAATAATAAATGATTGAGGTAATAAAAAATTCTTCTAATTTTAGAACAAAGAAAATTTAATATTTTAAAGTTAATACGTAATATTAATTATCATTAAATAGTTTTTATACAAGATAAACCTGAATTAAAATCACGTAATAATATTCTTACCATTTTAAATTAGACGTAAGGTTTTTTTTTAAATTCTGGTTGAAGAAATGATGAATGAAATTTATTAAAAAAATAAGGAAATATTATTTAAATAAAGTGAGAGGGAAAATAAAGCAACTTATCATCTTCTTCTACTTTTAGTTTTAAGTAAATGAAGTTAGAGGAAATAATTTTTTTTCTAATATAAAAAAATTCTATTAAAAATAAAGCTAACGATAGATGAAGAAAAGTTTTAAAATAAACATACAAAAGGGAAAGTTCTGAAAAAAGAGAAAATAATGAAAGGGGAAAGTAGCTTTTTTAAACGTATTAAAGGATTTTTACTGTCAACACAATTATTCAAGAAAAGTAAGAAAAACGGTTTTTTGTGATACACCTAAGGTTGTCTTTTTTATTAGACTCGGAGTTCAATTTACTTCTCTTTTTCGTGTTGAAAAAAGAGCCCCTATTTCAACTAGAAAAAAAATTGGAACCAAGAATAATAGAACAAACGATATATTAAAAAATAATAAATGAATTTAAGGTTTTTTTATTTTTAAATTATCAAAACATTATGAAATAAATCAATTTAGTTCAATAGTTTCTTTTACTTGATTATATTTTGGCTCCACTAATTTTTTTTTTTGAGTTTATCTCTTCATAACATAAGGTAATAAGAACTGATTAAATGAGTTCAAAGTTAGGAATTTTGTAATTAAAGAAAAATACAAGCAAGATGATTTAACGGTTTTCTTCGTCAAAGATTTCTAAAATCAATTATTTTTAAATTTAAATATATTGATTTATTAATAATTATTAATCTCTGTAAAAATTTTTGGATTAAAATTAAAAGTAAATTAGATTTTATTTCACTAATAACTACTAATATTTTTCATAATTATTATTATTTTTCAATTATTTTTTATTCTAAAATATATTACAATAAAAAAATCTGGATCTTATCTCTTGTAAGATCCAAATATTTCATTAATTAAAGTTCTATTTGGCTATAACTCTGGAACCAATGAAAATAAGTACCACCTATGGTATGTTGTTGAAAAGCTCTCAATAACGGCTTGAACTACAGTTAAGAAAAAGTCCAAAATTCAAATTTTTTGGATTCTGGACACTTTTGGTCCAGTCGGTTGCAATTAAAAGGGAGCTACATAATTAATATCTAAAACAACTAGAAATCTGAAAACCGAAATCTTTCGCGATTACAATACTTCCTTTTATTCGTGCAAGGAAGTAAAAACTGTCCTAAATAATAAAAGCAATTGTCATTTTTAAATTCATTTAAAAATTTTGAATTTATGAAATAAAAAACAAAAAATATTTTTATTTTTTTATTTTTGGGGATCTTTTAGTTGGTTTTCCTTATTTTTTCAAGTTTTTACTAATGTGTTTTAATAATTACGTTTCGCGACTGATAATGCAACGCAACAATTCAGCGATAATGCGTTCTCTCATATGTGAAGGATGGTGTCATGCTGTTTGAGTTATTTAATTTCTATAAAAATACATTTATTTTTTTTTCTCTAAACATTAAAAATATACCTCTAACAATTAATTAAGATAATTACCTGTTAATTAAGAGGGATTCCCAGTCAGCAAATGAGAATGTAAAACTGAAGTTCTCAGTATCTTTTTAAAACTATCGTATAATATTAAATATAATATCGTATAACACTAAATATTAAATATCGTATAGTATTCTAAAATAAATAATATTCATTTATCTTAGAAAATCCACCGGGTTAGTCTAGTGGTAAATTCCTAATCGCATGTCAGTTGTTTAACAGCCGACTTTATGTTAAGTAAATGATACCGGTGTACTTTGAGGTTCTATTACCTTCACATCTCATGAATAGTCGTCAGAGTTTGCATAAGACTACAACTCATTTACATATAATACAAATCATCCTCATATCATTAAGCCAAGGGGTTTCTTACTCACAATTTTGTAACATAAAAATTAGGAATAGACAATAAAACTCTTAGAAATACGCATATCTCGTTTAATAAATTATATGAACCAATATACTCAAAAGTGGTAAAAATAAAATATCATTGACTTGTATTTATTGACAAACTTTTGAGAACCCAAAAAACAAAACGATTACAAAATAATAATTTGGAGTTATTAATAATTATTATATATTTTTTTTTAAATTTAGAGCAATTCACAGTAAACATTTTGATAATTCAGAGTAAACAGTGTAGAAACATTTCAGAATGGTAATTTTAATGAGGTGAAAAAGGTACGTGATCTTCAACCGACAACGAATTTCGAAAGTAAAATATAAATAAAAAGTATATAATAACAATACAAATGAAAAAAAGCTAATTTACGGGCTATTTAACAATACCAATTATTTTTTGAAGACATAACAAGGAATTTTTAAAATGGAAAAAAAATATTGTTTTCAAAATTTGAATCAAATATACGTCATTTATATTTACACACGTCCGTAATTTTATTGATATAATTACGTAATTTTTTTTAATATAAATACCTGTTAGCAGTAGAAACAAGTATTAAGCGGTTAAGATCAATATATTCTTGATCGTAACAATATATTTATAACACAATTGGCTAGTGTCCAGGTATTAATAGGTCTTAGATAAATACAAAACATTTCACAGAGAAAGGAAGATAGAATGAATAAAAAAAGTAAAAGATTAAGAGGGGTATTTACATTCTCTCTAATGTGTAAATATGATCAGCAGGGACTAGTCTGCGACCGTTGAGGTCAAGGTGACATTTAAATTAATTTACATTCACATATAAAATGTAATTCAGCTAAACATGTATCCAAGTCGAAATTTATTTCATTATAATCCTTTAACGAAAAAATGCATATGCTTTTAAACCTCTTCAACAAGTAAATAATTTTTCTTTTTAATTAGAAAAAAGGTTTCTTTACCTAACAAGTGTATTTTAACATCAGTCAAATGTTTCTTCACTTAAGTGTATTTTTCTACACTTAATTTAAAACTATACATAAATTTAGTTTGGTTTCATTTAATTTTTTTTAAATATTGTAAAATTTATTAATAATCAATTTTTTGCATGTTAATTAGTAATTGCTGATTTGAGTATGTAGAAAAAACTCGATAATCATAAAATTTTACGTAATCTGCAAAAAATTTCAAACTATTATTTGGAACGACTTATGTATAATGAATTTTCAAAATATCTTCCTTTTCAAAATGATGGTAGTTACTTTTTTTTTACAAAGAGAGTAACGGGTAAGTGCGATGGAGAGGAAAATTAAATCGTCATCACATTGCCTCCCCGCCAGTGTTTACATCTCATACACATAATTTTCCAGCCTATCTCAATGGCTACCCGTTAGATGCTTCACTCCAACGAATTACTCCGTCTTTAAGCCAGTCGTTTTTCTCCGAGAGCGTTCTGCTACTGTTGTACAACATTGTCTTTTCCCAATAGAGTGTTAAATAGACTGATCTTATTGCTTTTCAATAACTTTTCTGTCAATTTTCACTCCAACTACTTATTTTGAAAAATACAAATCTCTGAGTAGAGTAAAGATTTTTAATTATGTGCTACGTTGTGAACGTGATGTAGTAGGATTTAGATTATGCATAAAGAATTGTTTTTAAAAAGAATAAAATTGTTAGAGCAGAACAAATATATCCTAGTGAACGCACGAGTTCTGAGAATTTATCAGTTTCTTTCAAGTTGCAATTCTTTGAATTCCTTTAGTCGCGTGGCACGGCTGACGGCATATGTACGTGTAGTCAATCGTGAGCTAGGTGCAGTATAAATCAGACTCCCTGCGAAAGGCAGTGATTGTGTAAGTTGTAATTTGTGTTTAATTTAACCACTCGTATTGGTGTATAATTTGTTTTATTTAACGAGTTGTGATGTGAAGATCAAGGAAAAATGCCGTACTAATACATTTATGGGCAGTATGTTTTTTTAAATTGGGTCAGTCCAAATTTGTTTTATCGTTGATGATTTAATAAGAATTTGCAGCCTTTTGTCAAACAGTTAAATTTGTTAGTTTCATTGTGATTCCTCATATTAGATCTTACAACTGGTTATTTGTTCATAAATTTTATTAATCTCTATTGTGATTTTAAATTCTAATTTTAGTTTAATTGTAGTTTATTGTATCAGTAGGTTTTGAAAAATCTCTTTCGTAGTATTTTAAGATATTGTTGATAAATTATCAGTGGTTGTAATTTTAATGTTATTGAGCGTATGTTTGATGAAAGTAAGGGATAATAAAATAAAGCCATTAAGATTTTTGATGTGGAACGTAGGAATTTAGATTTACGTTTTTCTTAGATTATTATTATATAGTCGACTTCTCCGTTGTCTGAGAACCTGAACTGATAAATGGATAGACGGAGCTTTGAGTCTCGTTATCTAGAACACGCTACAGGTCAGTATAGCCGTGGTCAACCGTTTGGGTCAGGAATATTCCCAGAAAATTTTGAAATAAGTTAATAGAAATATTCGAATAACAGAAAAATAAAACTAAATATTTGTTCTATTATTTATCGATTTAATACCAGCCATTTTCATCTGTACATGTAAAAAATCATGGGGTTGTATAGTGAATGTAATTTGTTAATATTCAGTCTGTAATTTCCTATGTCCCTGGAACCAGTGATTACGATATATTTAATGTAATAAGACATAGTCTCACTGACTAAAAACTCCCATATAATTACTAATTAATCAATAATTCGAATTTTCCTTTAATTTTCTCCCTATTAATTAAATTTCGTTTTAGAACTCAATTTATTAAATTTATTGCAAAAATAGCGATATCAGCTGCTCATTGAACTATAATAATTAAATATAATCAATTTATAAATATAAATACACATGATATATACTAAATATCCTAAGAGAATATGTAAAAAGCTTCCATTATTTTTTTTTTTTGGGTAGATAAATTTTAAGTCTGTCTCCATTCGCTTGGCTCGCTCATTTAATTATAATTTATGAATCTCTCACGAGCTATCCGATTCAAAAACATAATATTGAAATCGTATCCACACCTATTCGTCTAAACAATGTAGAATGTCTGTAGTAAAATATTTTTATAACAACTTATTAACCAGAATACAAGTTCCAAAAATTATGTTTAGTTAGTTATTTGTACACCTTATACTAATCAGTATGACCAGTGGCGGCTCGCGTATAGGCACTGTGGAAATGCAGCTCCCCCTATTTCCACTTGATATTATCGATAACATTTAATATAGGGAGTACTTTTTTCTTTAATACTTTCTTTACACTTGTACAATATATAAACCTTAAGCTTAATGTCAGGAACCATCCCCCAGTTTATGAAAAAGATACAAAAATCTTTGTATGAAATTATGCGCTTCACAGCCGTGGTGTTTGGCAATTGCGCATGCGCGCATAGAAAGCTGCACGCGAGGCTGCCAGTAATAGAAATTATAAAATAAATTAATAAATTTTACTACCGTAATTAATTCATTCAATAACGTAGCAGATCTTAAAATACAACTATTTTTGATATAAATAAATCTATACTGAAAATATTATCTATTATTCATTTAGAATCGTTTACATGATTTCTGTTTTGGCGTTTTAGTCACAATTAAACATACATATAGGCAAAACACGTTGGTCAAATCAAATAAATCAAATGGTAAACAATAAAGATCAAAGGATACCTAATAATAGCATTCCGAGACGCCGTCCGACAGGGCAACCCGCCCGGAGACATGCCGCAGGCACGCCTTGCAGCAGCTAGTAAATATATATATATATATAGGGAAACCACAATTTAAGTGAATAACATTTTCGTACTACTCATACCTCAAAAAGTAAAGAAAATTCATTTTAACCCCCCATTCCCACCATCCAACCGAAAGTAATACCAAACTTTTCCTCGAAAAGTCTATAAAAAATAATAAGGTCTAAATATTAATGTAAACATTATTTTCTTCAGACCTTTCACTACAATTGATCTGCCTCGTAATACAGTGCTTCTAAATGTATTTTTCATTTATTTACTTTTTTCTTTTTTGTTTTATGTACTACCAAAAACTTTGAGAAAGATTTAAAATTTAAAGACTTGTTAATTATCTCAAATTTTAGAAATTAGTAGGAAGTAAAGTTACAAAATTTTAATATTTGATAGCTTATAATTTTAGAATTGTTTGAAAGGAAAGAAAAAATACTAAAAATCGAACACATTATTACATTTCTTCAGAATTTAAGTACTGAATTGTCACGTAATTTTTGTATTCAATAAGAAACAAAGAAAAAACATCAGATTTTTTGGTAGAATAATTATTTATTTTAATGAATAGACGTCAGTGTCAAGGGTTTCTTACTTACAATTATGCAATTTTTTTTTAAACGATGGTTAATTGCGATTGAAATTATCTTACGTATGAAAATAATGTGGCTAATGACCAAAGTAGTCGATAAGTAGTCTTTGTTTAAAAACAAAGAATTGTTTTTAAACATTTTTTCTAATATTTTCCAAATTTAACTTTCAATAATTTTTTCTCATCGTTTCAATATTTATGGTTTTTTAATTTTTTTATTGTTTATATATATACTACTGCAGAAACTTTCCACACTTTGATATTTTCTTTTATTATTCAGAGAAAAATAATTAAAATTTTGATATAAATTCCTTTATATAACAATAAAATAATATAACCTTTTTTTTACGATACTCAAATTGATTATTTTTATTTTTGTAGAAAATTAGGACGCTGACAGTATTTCCAGTGCCAAATATTTTTGATACCGTTTGAGATACCGTTCAAAAATATTTTAAATGATTCACCAATATTATAAGTCTCGTACAACTACTAGGGAGAAATAGAAGGTAACGTCCCAAGGACTTTAGAATACAGCCGAGAAAAGCTGTTTTTTGAGGAATGATAAACGACTGGAAATAATTTTAAAAAATAAAATTTTTTAAATCTAAGTATAATGCTCTATGGCTACGAGTAATTTGAAGCAGTGTATAAAACGTATTGATTCATAACAGAAAGGACATTAATTTAAACTACTTTCTGCCCCAGATTTTATTAGAATATAATACATATAAAGCATCTGAGAGTTTTTAGTCTTTCACAATAATGAGGTTCACTGAACTAACAGAATGAAGGTATCGCTCTCAAGTTTGAATATCGTTCACATTTAGGTTTGATTTCATATTGAAATAAATACAGCGTATCCGAAAAATATTGAGCCCTTTTCCTTATTTTTTTTTTAGGTGTCCAGTATGTAGAGAGAGATGTAAGTTGCACCGATTGCTATTAGGTACTCCAAATTTTAATGAAATACCCGCCGTTCCCATGAGCACAAATTTTTCAAGATGGCGCCTACTACAAAACAGAAGGCATTTTGTGCTGCGGAATACTAAAGACAACGTCTGTTACATCACAATTCAACGCAACTTTTGGCAACAGTTTAGGATCGATCGGGACTTGAAAAACACTCTATTAAACGTTGGTATACACAACTCATGGAGACAGGTTGTCTATACAAAGGCAAAAGCATTGGCCGTCCTTCGCATTCAAAGGAGACAGTGGATAGAGTTCGGCAATCCTTCCAGTGCAGCCCCATGAAGTCAGTTCGCAAAGCGAGCTGTGAGTTAGCATTGCCCCACTCAACAGTCTGGGATGTTCTTTGTAAGAGTTTGAAATTCAAGGCTTACAAGCTGAAACTTTTGCGGGCACTCACTAAAGATGACAACACAACTTCGCACTGTTCTCGGCATAGACATGTTGGGATTGCTGGAAAATTATGATTTTGGGAACGGGATAGTCTTCAGTGATGAGGCGACTTTTCATATCGACGGCAAAGTCAACAGGCATAATGTTCGAGTATGGGGTTCAGAACACCCTCGGCGAATCGTTGAGCATGTCAGAGATTTTCTAAAGTTGATTGAAAGGCAGTTACTTTTATACGAATTTCAATACTAGATAGTGGGTACCGGTGTTCTTTGGTGGTTGGGTTTCAATTAACCACAAACTTCAGAAATGGTCGACCTGAGACTGTACAAGACAACACTTCATTTACATCCATACATATCATCCTCATTCATCCTCTGAAGTAATACGTTACGGTGGTTTCGGAGCTAAACAGAAAAAAAGAAGTTGAGAAACGCTGGCTTAGCTTAATGACTTGATTCATAAAAAAAAAGGTAAAACATTCAAAGGCAACGATATTTTATTCCTTATTAATTCTTCTTTTAACCAATAATATTTCATTATATTAAGAATAATTTGTTCACATGATTTGGATTTTTCAATTGTATTTGTATTTTTTTAAATTTTTTTACTACAACTGGTTTCACTCATAAATTATTGTGACCGATAAGTTAAATGACTAATAAGTTATTTTATTAATTTTTATAAAAAAATGTATTATTAATCTTATCTAAAGTAAGCTCTCGATTTTATTTTATTTTTTAAGTTTAAAAAAATAAACATTCCTAACTGATACTGCTATTGATTAAAAAAAAATTTTTTCCGAAATTAAAAAACAGTTTAAGTAAAAACAATTAAACTGGATTTGGTTAATTACTTTTATAAATTAGTTATTAAGAAGTTAATAGCATGCAATTTTAGAATACTTATGTATTATAACACGTTCATGAACAAGTTATTTTAAAAAGGTAGTTTTTTTGTTCAATTTATTGAAAAAAATACAATTACGAGTTTGAAACAAGACCACCGCCAATTTTTATGTTAATTATGAAATAAATTATTTTAGCTTTAAACGCATCCGTAAAAATATAAGTACTTATTGTAGTATTTTTAGTTACTTAGTTTTAAATTAATTTTTTTTATATGACTTTTTTATTTATTTTTATTCCTAATGTGTTCGTTGCAATCTGTTCAACTAATAAACAATAAGCAACCCCCCGACGGCCCAATTAGTTTTTTCCTGGGCGAAAAAGGCTTCCGCTTTATCATCGCCCGGAATTACATCGCAATGAGATGAGGATAATATGTATGAGGTGTAGCCTTGTATGGATTCAGGCTGACCATTCCTGAGACGTGTGGTTAATTGAACCTCAATCACCAAACTAACCCACCGGGTTGGTCTACTGGTAAACGCGTTTTTTCAAATCAGCTGATTTCGAATTCGAGAGTTCCAAATAGTTCAAATCATAGTAAAATCAGTTAGTTACTTTTATACGGATTTGAATACTAGATCGTGGAAAACGGCGTCCTTTGGTGGTTGGGTTTCAATGAACCACACATTTCAGAAATGGTCGACCTGAGACTGTATAAGACTACACTTCATTTACACTCATACATGTCATCCTCACTCATCCTCTGAAGTAATACCCGACTATGATTCCCGGAGGATAAACAGGAAAAAAAATCACCTAAGTACAACCGGTATCCATCGCCTAGTATTAAAATCCTTATTAAAGCAACTAGATTTTGATTTGCGACGACGAGTTTTTACCATTAGACTAGCCCGGTGGACTAGTTTATAAAATAACATAGTTAAAAATAACAAATTGCCTTGTTTTTATTTTAAATTTAGTCTGCATTCCTTACATTTTTTTCTGCTATTACTATATTATGTTATTTAAAGATAAAACTATAATTAAATAAAAAAGTAGGATATTAAATGAAAACATACATATATATTCGGAAGATAGGATTTATTTTACGTAAATTGTAATATTAGCTTAAATATTTAATTAAACAATATTTAATAGGGAGAATAATTAACTTCAGAAGAAAAAAAGATTAATTGTAGAGATAGTCTTAAAATAAACTTAAAAATTAACGAACAGATGGTTGTTAGTTATTAAAGAGGAAATGATACGCAACTTGAATGTTATTAAATAAAAATGTATGCAATGTCCACACCGGACAGTTGTTATGATTTCCTCGTTGTGATGACGTAAAGCAAAAATTCATAATTAATTATGCGTAAATATTTACATTAAATTTGAATAGTTTAAGTGTTATTACACAATATGTTTATTTAAAAATATACAAACTGAATCAAAAGTATGGAAACCCCTCAACAACTTTAAAATCGATCCAGACAGAATCCTTCAACTTTCAGGATACGGTATGGTTAACGAAAAATATCAACCCTTTCTTGGGGAGGAGGATATGACCCAGGCGTTGTAATTCAAACTTTAAATGGTAACTCCTTTTATGTGATTGATCATTTAAAGATCTTTTAAGTCAACAAAAATGGTATAAATAAAAGGTTGCTGCCTGTACCCAAAATGGTGGCGATGTAAAATTTGGATTTTGAAAATGATTAAATGTAAAGATCAAATAATAAAATTAAATAAAAAGAAATTAAACTTCATTAAAATTTATTTAAAAAGTTAAATTAATTTTTTTTTAAATTAAACAAAAAAATATTCTTTAACTCATATTCTTTTCTTTTCAATTTAATTAGTAAATAAATAAAAATATTGTCACCTAATCATGCTGATCATTGATGATCTCTCACCATTAGTGCAAAAGTGAAGCTTACTCCATTGTTGTGAAATAATCCTTCAATGTATTTAGAGTATTTCATTACTACACTCTTACTTTCTTATGATAATTTAATTTGATTGGTTGGTTAATTCATTAGTTTGGAAAAAATTATCAGTTTATTCTATCTGGAATAGTTTTAAAGTTGCTAAGTGGTTTCCATACTTTTGGCTCGCTCTCTACATCTTTTACTATATTCTTACTCCTACATGTAGTTAGTTACTTTTTTCATCTGAATTTGGTTAAAAAAATGTAAAAAATTGTATTTTTAAGTGTTATTTATTCAACTAAAACAGAAAATTGGACATTATAAGTTTTAATAAAATAGTAATATTATTACCAATTTAAAAGAGTACAAAGAAACTCTCTACTTTTTTTCAAGAAAAGCGTTGTTTGATAATATTTTAGGATCTCACACATGTTTTTTAAAATTATTTCTTTAATAAATAAGCGATTTCTCATCGATAAACAATAATAAAAATATTTTATTTTTACCCTTATAACCTGAAAACAGTGAATAACTCTTATAATTTGATAATAAAATACCAAATTAATATTAAACTGGTTATTTAAAAAAAAAAGTTAACTTAAAATCTAAGGGAACATTATTGTGTAAATGTGAAAAATGGTTTTAAAAAAAGTAAATTTTCTTTTCTCTTATAGTGTGTGTGGTACAGTTTTTCATGCATACTATTAGCATAGATTGAACGAAACATTAATTAATATTAAATATATTAAATAAAATCATGAACAAATTTCATATAATATGGTACATAAAAAAAATCAAAGATCATGTTCATTTTTGTACCATTAATCATCAAAAGTCATACGTAGATTTATTTCATATTTAAAATCTTATGACAAATTATCTATGAAATTTTTATTTGTTAAAGTGTGATTCATGAAACCGATATTTTTTCAATGCTGAAAACAAATCGAAATCAGAATGTTTGAAATATTCTAAAATTTCTATCTTAAAAACTATTGATATTATAAGATGCACGATTATACACGCACGCTTTTTATTTTATATGATTACATTTATGTGCTTAGTAAACATTTTTAACTCTATCAATCAAAGAAATCTCATAATGCCTCGTAAGGATGTAAATAATTTGGATAGTTTTTGATACATGTGTGGTGAAGTTCAGTAATAAATCACAAAAGAGCAACATTAAATCTTTAATGTATAAAAAAACTTGTAGTAACTGTGTAGTCGACTAAGAATGGCTAAACTGCACACGAAAGTTCTTGCCATTTGGTGTTCCTATGATTTTGTATGAACCAAAAGATTACTTAACCCACTGTTATTTCTGTTTAACTAATGAGTCCGGAATGTTTAAGAAATGTAAACACTGTACTCTGACCTTCATTGTCATCTACACGCAGACCTGTAACTCATAGCGAATTCATTGTAGTTACTGAGTTCCTGAAGACTTGTTTTGTGAAAATAGTGATGAAGAAGCAGACATAATAGAAGAAGACTCAGACTTTAAATTACAACCGAGTGAATCAAATCATTTATCAAAGGGAAGCTACATGACTTTGAACGAGATTTAAATTTATCAAAAAATAAAGCTGAACTTTTAGGTTCAAGATTGGAATTTTTTCAAAAGAAATACAAAAATCTCGGGCTATCAAAGTGTACAAAAAGCTTTTTCTAATAATTTTCTGAAGAAAATTACTTAGTTTATTGTACAAATACTGATGAACTTTTATTAAAATTAGGACATGTTCATGAACCTAAGGAATGGCACTTTTTTATTGATTCCTCTAAGTAAAGCTTAAAAGCATTTCTGCTTCATAACAGTAATAAAGATCCTACTGTACCAATCTGTTACAGTATTAATATGAAATAACTGTATGATGTTATGAAAACTATTATTGAAAAAGTAAATTATAAAAACATAGTTGGAATGTGTACGGAAATTTAAAAGTAATACCTCTTCAGTTAGGCATGATCTTAGGGTGTATAAAATATATCAATAAGTAACTTGAGAACTTAACTCCTGGTGAAAAAAAAAAAACATTATTCAACATTAAAAAGCCTCTAGTTGAACCAGAAAAAACAAATAATTTTACCAAACCTTTATATCAAAATGAGATTCATAAAGTCTTATAAAAGCTATGAAGAAGGGCATACAAGAATTCTTGTACATAAGACAGAAATTTTCAAAAGTAAGTGAAGCAACAATTAAATATAAGATTTTTGTTGGCCCACAAATAAGGAAACCGGTCAGAAATTGAAACTGAATGTTTAACTTTGCATTGACTGATGTTAAACTCACTGCTTGGACGGCATTTAAAGATGCCGTCCAAGCAAAAACTTTCTGGATGTCCATAAATTAAAAAATTACCAGAATATTGTAGATAAACTGATAAATTCATACAGACATATGGAATATAATATATCACTAAAAGTCCATTTCCTCTATTCACATCTGGATTTCTCCCTACCAAACCTTGCGACAGTATAAGATACATTTCCACTAAGATATTTCAGCATTGGAAAACCGTGACAAAGGCAACTCAATTGTTAGTGTACCAACTGATTAATGCATTTTATGTACTTGGTCTATCTATAAAATGAGAACATCTGCAAGGAAGTTTTAATGTAAGTATATGGCATCTCATAGAATCAGTTATATTAATTTTTATAAACATTTAATGTATCATTTCTATTAAACTGTAGGTCATAGAAAGATTTTGAAAAAATAATGAAAGAAAGGTTACACACTAAGAGAACCTTAAAACTGTTTTATTTTGTTTATCAGTATAATCAGAGGTATAAAATTACACAATAATTATTCATCAACTATTCTAATCATTAATTCATTAATCAAATTAAATAGCCTGTTTAATGAATCATAAAATGTAAAAAATATATTAAAATAAGTCACTTAGTAACAATCTAAGGAAATTTTTTAAATTAAAAAGAAAATATAGGGACAACATCCATGGAAAAACTATGATGTAATAATTATAACTAATCAAATAAGGGATTATTATGTACACAATGCTAATTATTAAATACTGATTATTATCGTATTAATAAAGTGGAGTTTATTATTTACATACACAGTAGTAGGTCTGTTGTAGATTATTTAATACAAATTTTTAAAATTGAACTATTTTTTTTTCGCATCACTTAACTGGTTTAAAATTATTATTAATTTTTATTTTTCTGATACCTGCTTATCTCTTAAGCTCAACTAACATATTTACAAAATTTTATATCCTGTTACAAGTTTAATACTTCCAGTCAATATCTTAACGTAAAACGTACACCTTCCTCATGTTCCTCTATTACCAATTTAACTAAACCTGGATATCTTAATAGAAGGCTGACCACCACCCATCTAAAGCTCTATTTATTGCTGTGACAGAACTTCATTATAAAAATGAATACAAGTAAAACAAAAGTAATGAAATATGACAAGAATTGTATGATAATGAGAAATTAAATATTAAATAAGGGGAAACTAATATACCAGAAGTGGAAAAAATTTGTTATTAAGGTAATATAGTTATAAAAGATGAACGAACTAAACCAGGTTGGCACAATAAGGAGGAGAGAGAGAGCTTCCATGCTAAAATAAAACTGCTAAGATCTAAGAAGTTGTCATTCCCAGAGCGACCGGTACAAAAAAAATCATTAAAGGTTGAAGTATTACCTCAATCGCTCCAGAATGTCGTGGCAGCAGATTACGCCACCCTGACTTAGCCCCCTCAGAGGCCTCCATTGGATCTCCCTTGGTAGCCGAGATGTACCTCCCCAGGGGAGCTACCCTTCCCAGCCCTAAACACTTAAGTTCTTAAAAAAAAAGAAGATACTAATGCATGAGAAATAAAAAAGGAAAGAAATAGACGCTATTGAAATGAGCACCGAAGGATCCTGAAAATTAAGGTAAATAGATTAAGAAATAAAGTGTTCTGATAATGAATGGGAAAATAAAGTAATTTATAAGAGTTCTAGATAAGTGGTCGTCAGCCTTCTATTAAGATATCTAGGTTTAGTTAAACTGGTAATAGAGGAACCTGTGGAAGGTATATACATTGTACATTAACGTATTGACTGTTATTATATTAAACTGTTAACAGGATATACAATTTTGTAAATATCTAGGTTGTTAAGAGAATAGAACGTAACAGAAAAATAAAAGTTGATGATTCCAAACCAGTTAAGTAACTGTTGAAAAAAAAAAATTGGTTCATTTTTTTAATTTATTTTAAATAATGTACAGTAGGCCTAGTATGGTATATATAAATAATAAATTACACTTTATAACTTATCATATAACAATCAATATTTAGTAAGTATTGTGTACATAATTATTTGATTAATTATGATAATTATTGCATCATAGTTTTGCCACTGATATTCCTATATTTTTAAATTAAGAAATTTTTATTTTTATTCAGCTTGTTACTACGTAACTTTGTTCATTCTATTTATTACATTTTACGATTCATTAAACAGGGTATTTAATACGATTAATGAATTAGTGATTTAAAAATTAATGAAGTATAATAATAGTTGATGTATAATTATTTTAAAGCTTTATATCATAGATAACACTGATACGGAAAATAAACTTTTTTAAAGTTTCCCTAAGTGTGATAACTTTCACAGTATTTTTTTAAAAAAATTTCTATGATCGACAGTTTAATAATATTTATTTATTTTAATTTAAAGTTAAAATTATAAATTTATTTAAAAGTAATATAAATATAATGTGTTTATAAATCTATGTAAAAAATTTACTTATTAAGCAACAGAAGTTTAAATATTATTAAAAAAATTAATAAATGTATGGTTTTTTTTTTAATTCTTTTATTATAGTCGCATCAGCAAATAAAGTCATTAACGGCTTATCAGTGTAATGTAACTTTACCGGTAAATGTGTAATCTAGAACAAACTCAGGCCGACCAATCCTGAGACTTGTGGTTAATTGAAACCCAACCACCAAAGAACATCAGTATCCACGATCAAGTATTCAAATCCGAATAAAAGTAACTGCCTTTATTAGGATTTAAACCAAAGAACTTTGATTTTAAAATCAGCTGATTTGTGACGACGACATCGTCGTATTTTACTTGTAAAATATCCAACCTGCACAGATACTTATTTTACTAAAAAAGTTCTTAACGATTTTAAAAGAGTCCCATAAACGGTGATACCGCTTCTAGAACGTATGTAGAGGAGATCATCTCTTATCGTACTCTGGCTTTTTCTTTAATCATTTTAAGTTAATTTTGCATAGTTTTCACTTTTTTTCTAGAAAATTTCTTGAAAAATTTTTACTATAACTATTTTTCTCATCTAGGGTTAATTTACCGAACAAGGCAAAATACGTGACCCTATGTTTCTTTTCTTTCCAAACATTATTTTCATTTCTTGCACCCAACTGCTTATGCTTTCTTTTTCTTTTGCTGTTTAGCCTCCGGAACCACCGTAAAGTATTACTTTAGAGGATGAATATGTATGAATATAAGTGAAGTGTAGTCTTGTACAGTCTCAGGTCGACCATTCCTGAGACGTGTGGTTAGTTGAAACCCGACTACCAAAGAACAACAGTATCCATGATCTAGTATTCAAATCTATATAAAATTAACTGGCTTTACTAGGATTTGAACTTAGAACTCTCGACTTCGAAATCAGCTGATTTGCGATGACCAGTTCACCATTAGACCAACCTGGTAGGCTGCTTATGCGCTTATAAAAAATTCATTTATTAAGAGAAAAATCCATGCAGTTGTAGTCAATATGAATCAGGTTTAGATTTGTGTCCGGTATAAAGCACGTAAACCGGTTTGGTGAAGAGTATTTACAATGATCACAGTAGTTTTTGAAGAAAGTAATATTGGAAAATATGAATAAATAAATAGATATTCCAATGAATATTTTCAAATGGGTACTGGAATAAAGTAATATATAAAAGATTTATTTTTAGGTAAATAGTATTACGAATTTTTTTTAACCTCCGTGACCATGCTTCAGAGGACGACGAAATGGCAATTTTGTAGCGTGTAAAATGCCAAACCTGAACGGTATTCGAACCCCGGACCTCCGGATGAGAGGCAGAGATGCTACCAATCGCGCCACGGAGGCCTGTAGGCAAATAGTTATAAAAGCAATAAATGTAGTAACACTATTAAACTTCGAGTAACATCTTCTTTTAAAATTTTGAGAAATTGGCGATTATATATAACGGTAATCAGATAATTTATGTTAAAACAGTTAAATAAATATAGAAAAACGTATTTGCTTTATAGCTCTCTACTTTATTTTAAAGATTTAATCGTATTAAACATTAGTAAAATCAAAAATAATTATTAATTTTTAAATATTTTTGTGAGAAAGTTTTTTAATTTTTTTGTTGCATTAAATATGTTAAAGTAGCCTGCAGAAATAAGAACAACATTTTTAATTAATTGCAAAAATCGGTACTTACGTATTAACGCCACCGCAGCTACAGCTTTATTTAAAAACAAAGTAGTCAATCGGATTTCGCTGGAAAATGGGCCGTTATAGAGTTTAACATAAATAAATAAATATTTATTTTAGAAATATAATTTAACCAAACTTAACCTACGCTCGCTTCGCTCACTAACCTTTACTAATTAACACCGTAATTTTTTGAGTACTTATTTAATAAATTTAGTAATTACAATTATTTATTATTTAAATAATCAAATTGCAATAATTATGAATTTATTAAATAAATACTCAAAAATTACGGTGTTATCAGTCAAGGTTAGCGAGCGAATCGAGCGTAGGTTAAGTTTGGTTAAATTATATTTATAAAATAATTAAATATAAATAACCATTTATATTCTGTTTCGGCCCATTTTCCACCGAAATCCGATTGACTACTTTGTTTTTAAATAAAGCTGTAGCTGCGGTGGCGTTAATACGAAAGTACCCAAAAATAATTGTTTTACTAAGTAAACAAAATTGTTTATGAATAAATAAAACTAATTAATTTTTTCTCAAATTCCCGAGAACGGGATAATCATCAAAATATTACACAAATTTAGAGATTGTAATTTTCGCGTAATTTTAATTGTGAATAAAATAAATATTGACTCTAAATATAAAATCGGTTAAATTAATACATTTTAATAATGTTTTACTATTTTTTTGCACTAATTTGGCAAAAAAGTAGAAAATTTATTTTTTTACGACGGCAGTAAACTAGAAAAAAGAAGAGACAGAAAAAAGGAACATCTTCATTATACCAAATTAAATTATAACTACGTAAACTTTTAAAAAAAAATTTAAGTGGAAAATTGACTTGTATTATCTGCGTAATTTACATAAAAAAATTAACTTATTTTATGATGAGTCATTATATTCAAAACAAATTACTAGTGTTTTACTGAATCACAATATACTACTAATTGAATTTGACAACCGTATGATTACTAACATCAAAAGTAATCATAATTTTTTTTGTTGAAAATATTACGTTACAATAGCTAAATATACGGTACAGCACCTACATTTTAATTTTTTTCTCTAAGAAAGACGGTAAAGTCAATGACACGAAGAATAACGGTACTGTTATCCTCTATAACGCAAGTTCTACCGTGAAATGATAAATAATATTACACTTACAAAACCGACATTTCATAACTCATCATGCGATTATGAGATTTTCATTTTGTTGTGTTAAAATCATTTTATTTATGGATACGTTGAAAAAAAAAGAAAATTTTTGTTTTTTTATATGTTTATAATTGCATCAACGATAACAGTCGTTAGCAAATTAAATAAAACTAAGTTTTCATAAATAATTAGACTATAAACGCCAAAAATTGGAATGGTAAGTATCAAAACAGGAACATGACCACTAGACTATTTGCACTGTGCACACCGTACTCCGTAAGCGATCTCATGTAAGCAAAGTTCTCCATTCTACTGTAGAGAAACCGCAACAGTCTTTTGATGTATTTCATCCGGTTGAGCAAACCCTTCTTATCTGAACCCAGGTTTAATTTTCGACGAATAGACCCAAACATTGACCCACCGGGTTGGTCTAATGGTGAACGCGTCTTCCCAATTCAATTAATTTGGAAGTCGAGACTTCCAGCGTTCAAGTCCTAGTAAAGGCAGTTATTTTATACCTATTTGAATACTAGATCGTAGATGGCGGTGTTCTTTGGTGGTTGGGTTTCAATTAACCACACATCTCAGAAATGATCGTACTGAGACTGTACAAGACTACACTCATACATATCATTCTATGAAGTAATATTTGAACGGTAATTTCCGGAGGCTAAACAGAAAAAAGAGAGACCTAAACATTGGAAAATCTAGGAATAAAGTGGCCATTTTACATCGCACGCGATACAGCTCCACTGAAGAGAGCCAAATAGACGGGGGTGAATTAGCTTTGTGTGCCCAATCCTCTCCTTTTCTGTTTAGCCTCCGGAACCACCGTATCGTATTACTTCAGAAGATGATGTGTATGTGAATGAAGTGTAGTCTTTTACAGTCTCAGTTCGACCATTCCTGAGAAGTGTGGTTAATTGAAACCCAACCACCAAAGAACACCGATATCCACGATCTAGTATTCAAATTCGTATAAAAGCACCTTTTATACAGGATTTACTAGGACCTTTACTAGGATTTCAACCTTAAACTCTCGACTTCGAAATCAGCTGATTTGCGATGACGAGTTCACCACTAGACCAGCCCAGTGGGCGTGTGTGCCCAGAGCTAAGCCGCGTTAGGATGATTTCGTCTCTTCTGTTGTTTAGGATAAAAGGTTTCTTGTAGACGTTTTCCCGGATGCCAAGTAAGGCCGTCGGAGGACTCAGCAACAAGAACATATTCCACTAAGTACGTAGTTGGACACTGAGTGCCTTCGTAAAATCGCTCTTACGCCTTAATTCTAAAAGCCACTATGCTTATAATCTCTTTATCAAATATATTTATAGCCCCTAAATAATCATCTGACACTCAATCTTGAATGTAAACAAAACTCAGTTACAGGAATACAAATAGTATTGCAAAAATTTCATAATTTGCTTTATACTTTTTATTCATACTTTATAATCAAATTATTATCATACATTGCATGAGTTTAATTAGTAGGTTAATTTGGATTTCAAAAGATAACATCATCATATTGAAATTTGTAACATTTAAAAATATCAAACAAATTTTCTGACATTTACTAAACAAAGTAACGAAATAATGAAAGTTTTGCATAGTGAAGTTTTTATTTAATTTCCTTAATTAACGATCACAATTTTCCACAAACGATTTTATAAAAGATTTCTCTCATTCGATCCATCTCTGATAATATATCATTATTACAAGGTTTTTCTTCCTGTTTATTTGGAGTTGTCCAATTCTTCGATCCTAAGTCCATCGAGAGATATAACTTGGCTAATGGTGAGATACGCTTGACCTTCAGCAAAGAGCTTTATACCCAGATAAAAAACTGCGTAATCTACAGTGCTGCCTTGCATTTTAAGAACGGTTTATGAAAAATCCTAAAATAAACGGCAGCATTCGGTGTTCAGCAGTTCCGTATCTATACAGGGCAGGAAATTGAATGGCTTTTGGCTGTATTACGCGAGAGGCGTCACTGCCAAAGTCTATTCTTACTGATTGTATGTAGTTCTCGTATAGTTGTCTACTACGGAAATGTAGCCAGATGATTTCAGTCATGAATCTTATTGCTCCATTGACAAGACCTCTGGATACATCAATGTTTAGTTGCAACATGACTTTTACTCCAACGATTATTTTCATTTTTTTTGGCAAACCTCCAGTGTTTTTAATGTCATTCGGTATAATGGAATCCAAGTGGGCAACATTTTTTTTATGTAACCGGCTGTCGGATTTGTCAACTGCGACCCCAAAAACCCCGCATAACTGTTTTGCAGATTTTGGAATTTTTTACACCCGCACCTTTAATTTGCCCCCGTACGAGGAGATGTTTGCAAAAGTAATGGTGGAAAATTGTATTTTTACCCGACCTTAATAACTGTGCAAAAATTTCATCAATCGGCAATGTCACGAAGTATGTGAAATTAAGGATATAAGATTTGAGGAGAAACACTGAAAAAACATTCTGAGGTAAAAGCAAGTAAAAAACATACTAAATATTTAATATCGATGACAAACTAACAAAAATTGTCAAAAAATATTTACAAAAATATTCGGAAAAAGTAATTAGGAAATTAAGTTGTTCGTTTTTTGTTCCCAATTTTATTTGAAACGTGTATCTGAAAATTTCATTTGGTTTTAATGCGTTTGATACAGCTATTTCTAAATTCGTACAGTGCGTATATAAGCATACCAATTTATTAACACTATCAACTGAGCAAATTTTGATGATATACTGTATCAAGTTTGTGTTCTGATAGATTCATTTTAACATATGCATAAATATCTTCATAAATAAGTAAAATTAACACAAAGGATGTGCAAGTTAACACTCAACTACTACCTACATATAAAATAACAGTGTTTTGGCTTCTAACTATAATTGTACAGTAGAATCATGTCAACCTTGAATTTTTTCATACTTATAAAAGACGTTATTTTTATACGCTTTAGTAAGATCAGTGTCTGTAGATTATAATGGTTTGTAAAACATAAGAAAATTTATGTATTTGAGAGAATTTGTTTCCGTAATTAAATTCATAACTTAAAATTTCTATAAGATTATAAACTAAAAATGTAGTACAGTATCAAATTATCAGTACATTATTTATTATAACATAAAAATGCAATATTTTTTTTTACTATTTTAACTAACTTCACAAATGTTGATTGTAAATAAATATATTTTTAATATAAAGAAATGAAAAACTTCACTTACATTTTCTAGTTTTCTCAATTATTCGTCAATGGACAAAAATAATATTTACTTGTTACATACTAACAAAATAATTTTATCAGCTTTTTTAACTATATAAATTTTGTTTCATTTAAGTAGAATTTTATTCTACTGGACTTCACTAAATGTCTTTGGACTTCACCAAATAATTCAAAAAAAAAAAAAAAACACTAAAAAAATAAACGAATTTAATATTACTTAAAAAAACTATTCGTCTTATTATTAATTATATAATTAAAACTAACCACAAGCACCGTATAATATTAAACATAATTTTAAAATAAATAAACAAATTATGAACAGCTGATATATTAATTAACATATTAATTGATAATTATGAAGAATATTTATTTATTTTTTAAAATATTATGTAAAACTAGTCTATCGCTAATTCAGTTTAATTTTGTTGTATTTTAAGAAAATAAATCTTGAAAAATACGATAATTTGCAAAAAGGTATTTTTTATATATTCATTAAATATTGTAATAAAATTATTTAAAAAATATAACTCTGCTAAATTAGCCATTAACAATAAAATGTATATCGCTATTTATAAATAAATTATTATTTTCTATACGATTATTTTTCTGAGTTACTTGGCGACCGATTAAACAGTGTATGCGGAAAAATTTGAACTACTTTATAACTACTGGTAGTCTAATATTAATTACTAACCAAATCATCTGATTTCGAAGTCGAGAGTTCTAAGGTTCAAATCCTGCTAAAGTCAGTTACTTTTATTACTTTTATACGAATTTGAATATTAAATCGTGGATACCGGTGTTATTCTTTGGTGGTTAGTTTTTAATTTCTTTGTTTGTTTAATCTCGGAGACCACCGGTAGATATTGCTTCAGTATATGAGATGAATGATTTGCAGCGAGTGTGAAAATGCCATGTCTGACCGGGATTCGAACTCGGGACTTTCGGATGAAAGATAGAGACGCTACCACTCGCGCCACGGAGGCTGGCTTTGGTGGTTGGGTTTCAATTAACCACACATCTCAGGAATGGTCGATCTGATATTATACAAGACTATACGCAATACTAACATTCATACATATCATCCCTTTAATTAATACCTTACGGTGATTCCGGGGGCTAAACAAGAAAAAAAAATTATTACTAATACGTTTAGGGTCTTTTGAAAAATGCCTTCACTTAAAAAAAAAAATAAATAGAACAAAATTCAAAAGAAATTAACGACCGAATTTTTTATGAAGAAATTATAAATTTTTTCAAAGAACTGCGAGTATGAATTGAAGAACATCTGGAAGAATGGAGATTGAGTAGTAGATCTACTTTGGCAGCTTGTCAGTGGTAACCAACCGGGTTGGTCTAGTGGTGAACGCGTCTTCCCAAATCAGCTGATCTGGAAGTCGAGAGTTTCAGCGTTCAAGTCCTAGTAAAGTAAGTTATTTTTATACGGATTTCAATACTAGATCGTGGATACCGGTGTTCTTTGGTGGTTGGGTTTCAATTAACCACACATCTCAGGAATGGTCGAACTGAGAAAGTACAAGAATAGACTTCATTTACACTCACACATATCATCCTCTAAGTATTATCTGAAAGATAATTACCGGAGGCTAAACAGGAAAAAGAAAGAAAGGTTGTCAGTGGTAGAATCCGATGAAGTAAGCAGTTCCGATGAAGACTGCATACCAGATGTCGAGAAAATACTGAATGTTTTTCGTCCGGATCACTAAGGATCACGTCTGCATAATAGTTTGGAAATTATTTTGTTTTTTCAATAGTTTTTCATATTTTTCACTCTGTTTTTCTTCCTATACTTCTCTTAATTTTTTTCTGCGGGTACTTGGATATTTTTATTAATTTTTTAAATTGGTTTCTATTGAAACAGGTTTCTTTGGAGATTTATAAAGTTTCACGATCATTTTCTACTTGTTAAACCAGCTAGTTTCAATAGTTCTACTGTTGTAAAAGTTGAATATTTGTTTTGTTAATCTGGATTTCGCTCATTCTGTATAAATGCTCATAAAATTGTAATCTTCTCCGGATGGTGTCTTTTCTGTATTTTTATCAATTTCTGTTTCACTTAATAGTTCATAAATTCTGTCCTGGTAATCGTGTCCATATATTTTTCTTAAATTTTTTTCCCCTATTAAAAAAAGTATTTATCCGAAAACTTTGTCAACACTCAACACCATATAACGCCTCTGAAAGAATGACTGTTTTGTAATGTCGGTGTTTAGCAGCATGCGAAAGCGATTTTTTATTATTATATAAATTTCACGTTACGTTAAATGATAACGCCATTTCCTGCGTTCGCTCGTTTAGCACTTATTTTTCTAGAGCGTTTGGCATTGATACATCTTCGAGATTTAGATTTAGATTTCGAGATTTCACACTCTTTTAATTTCCAGATTTTCGAGAATTTTTACTGTTTGTAATTTATTTTTTTTATCTCTGGAGAACCATTTTGTTTTTTCGAAAGAAATTTGTAAGCCTATTTTATTAGCACATTCGCTTAATTTCTAGGCTTTTATTCGAGCCTTGGCCACGTATTTTGCAAATATCGCGATATCATCTGCGAAGGCAATAATGTTGTGTTTATAAATTTGTTTTTATATTCCATTTTAACATTTTCTACAATATTTAGTTTTTCGAGTCACTTCCACTCTCTAATTACCTTTTCTAGAGTTCAGTTAAAGAGGATCGGAGTAAGTTCGTTTCCATTCTTGACGCCTTTCTTTATTTCAGAAAGATCTCCAAGAAATTTAACTTCCAGAAATCATTTTTTTTTTTACATTAATTATCTAATATTTTATTTTTTTAAATAACAATGTTTACTTAAGTAAACAACAGATGAAACTGATTTAATTACAGAATGGTTATGAATCCATCAAAATAATAATAAGATTTTTTTTTTTTTTGGTGTATAATTTACCACATAAGCTCGAAAGTTGTTTAGGAATGCAAAATGGAACTTTTCCTGACCGGGATTGGAACCCGGGATGCTAACACTTCGCTAACATTAATAATTAGGAGTAGCATCTCATAATTACTAATATTATTTTAATACTTAAAATTATTTACATGAATCTTTAATATTTAATTATAGTTAATGGTTTTCTTAATCTCCTACTAGAATACTTTATATTATACTTGAAGACATTTATTTGTGAATATACTATTAAAAGAATCGTAAAACTTATTAAATAATTAACGAAAATATGTAGTGTACTTTAAAACTAATATAATAGTCGTTTTATTTTTATTTAATTTCAGGGCGATTATCATGTTTAATTATATTTTTTATTTTTTCTTATAATTAATGTATTTCTATAAATTTAGTTCATTTTATTTTAATTATTTTTCTAAGCTATATACGAGGATATTAAAAATACAATTATTTTATTGTAAAATAATATGTGTTTACGCTCGTAACATTATAAGTTTCTCAAAATCAAACTGTAATATATCTCTTATAAAAAAAAGGGAAAATTGTCAAAATACGCCAATAGTGGACAAGACTTCAAGATTCATGAAGTAATTTCTTACTACATTATTGTGTAAAAAAGTCATGTTCAAAAAGACCTTCAATGTCGATTTGATAATGCGTGACTTCTTTTGTCTTTAAAATTGCTATGATGAGACTTATTATGATTAGTTTAATAACCGTGAACCACTTTACGGTCTACGGTTGTGGATGATATTAATTCAAAATAATCGCCATTTCCTTAAATTAGTTTCTCCTATGAATTTTATTTTGAACCATTTGTCAGCTAAACTACATAATTATTACAAATGAACCTTCTTTAAATCCGTGGATAATCATTTACATCTTAACATTTAGCGTATACGACCGTATACATTAAATACACATTGTAAAATGTAATAAAAGTAATTCTGACTATTATTTTAAAGAAATGTAAAAAAAAAATTAAATAGCCTAACAAATTTTATCGTAACAGCATAATAAAATTATTTATAAAAAAAACAGTTTTTACACTTACTGGTTTATTTTTTATTTTTCTGGACGTTTAATGTAGAAATCTTTGTTTCATTAAAATATGTGTAAGGAAATTTAGCTTGAAGGCAGTTTAAAAGATTTTTTTTTAATTCAGTTTTTTGTTTTGTTGCATTTTTGCTTATTTTACACGTTATTTTATGGACATAAAACAATAAAATAAGCAAAAATAATATTTATAATGCCAAAATTGATTTTTTTTGTCAAGCACTACTCACTTAAAAATCCGAAGTTTGAAGTTTTTTCTAGAGATTATTTGTTTTTTGTTGGCACTGTCGAGTTATTATGAAAGGGAAATTTAGTGTTAGTAAAGGGAAATAATTAGTTTATATTTTCGTTGCTGTTTTTATTTGCTTTATATATTTTATCGAAAGTAAAGGATTTAAATTTGTTATTATTTATTTGTAATAACTGCAAGCTTTCTACATTGAAAATGAATATTTATTTTAATCAATATAATAATTAGATTTCGGTTTATGCTTGTAAAATTCCTGGAAGAAATTTTTTAAATTCTCTTTTCCTATGTAGAAATTTTTACGACTTTGCTCGCCCCATTGTACTATAAAAATTCGTGCATTGTCATAAATTATAATTATTTTTATTTATTTTATTTTATTATTTTATGTCTTTTATCGTTAGAATTAAAGGAAAATGTGTAATTAAAGTTAAATATCTTATAAAAGGATTTAGTCATGTTAGTACTAATTTAATGGGATTTGAACTATTCTTTGCCTCTTTTTAATGTTATAAATCTATCTATTTATATATAATTTAATAGCGATTGAAATGTTTAATTCATTTGCCTATATTTTAAAATAGTTCTAAGTTAAATTTTCAGTAATTGTTCTATTGAAGCAAACATCTGTATGCAAGCATTAAACGTAGAGGAAAAGGCAGTAAGTGGAAGAACACTTTTTTAAAAATAATTGTTTATTTATACCAAAATATTTTAAACTATATTTTAACTCATAACAGTTATTCCGGAAGGTTTTATTATCGGTAGTTTTTTTTAATTAAGAAGAAATCTGTGGTTATTCGTTTGGTATATTATGTATTTCTATTTTTTAGTACATCTATCGTTTTCGTTCATTTAAGTTCGTTTAGTTAATATAGCTTTTTTGTATATTCTTAGAAAATTTCTAATGTTACTGAAAATTATTTGATTAAATAAAATATTTCTTTACGTAAAAATGTATTTTGTTTAACATTGAAATTAATACATTTTTTAAACTTTCATATTTTAAAATTCAGTAGATTCTAGTCACTAGTGAGATTACTATTCTGGGCAAAGTAGCAATTTTTACAACTCAGGAGGTATTGTGTTTCCAACATTTGTTTTTCATTACTTTTCATTTAATCATTGCAATCCTGAAATAAAGTATACATTAAATTTATACTTTATTAGTGATAGTGATTAGTTTAATAATAACTTATAAAAACTTAATAAATAAAGTATCAAGTAAATTTTATACTGATAAAAAATCAAACATTTTTAATTATCTTCGTGAAAAAAAAATCATTCTTTATTAGATTCCAGTTCGAAAACCAAGATAAAATATAATATATTCAAGGGAGAACTTTCTGATAAACTCGAAATTAAAACATTAGTACGACAAGGGTATGGTTTATCATTAACTCTTTTTAGTTATGTTCTAGATAAAGTAATAAGAAAACGGAAAAAGAAGATGAAAAATGTAAACAAATAAAATTGGTTACGAAATTGAAAGGAATTGCACTTAACTGCCTAGCCTTTGCCGATGATACTGCAATTTTCTCGGGGAATCTCAAGGTGTTATCAGACCAAGTAAACCAATTAAAAGAAATTGCAGAAACATTAGGGCTTTTACACGGATTTGAATACTAGATCGTGGATACCGGTGTTCTTTGGTGGTTGGGTTTCAATTAACCACACATCTCAGGTATGGTCGAACTGAGAATGTACAAGACTACACTTCATTCACACTCATACACATCATCCTCATTCATCCTCTAAAGTATTATCTAAAGGGTAGTTACCGGAGGCTAAACAGGAAAAAAAAGAAAGAAAAGAAGAAACATTAGGGCTAAAAATTTCCTTCAAAATACAGAATGCATGAGTAATATCAAAGATTCCTCCGAGTCCATAAATACGAAATATTGAAAAATCAACAAAGTCAATAAATTTAAATATCTGGCAGAAATAATATAAATTAGTGGTTTATACAAAGAAAACAATCGAACAAAAACTAGAAAAATGGAATTGACCTACAAACTAGCAAAACATATTTACAACAAAAAGAGTATTTAATATATGCACAGATTGTTATCCCAAAATCAAATGTAACAATATGGTAACTAAACCAGAAGGTTTAATTACGTTTACGCATAAGAATGCATCATCAGTTTTAAATCGGTTGAAATAAATGCAATAAAAAAAAGAAAGGAATACTTGTGAAAAATACTAGGACGAATAAAAATTGGTGAAAACGAATCCAAATTCAGAAGTAATAAAGATCTTTATAAATATAATGAAACTGAAAAAAAGTCAGATTCCATCAGAAAAAAAACCAAAATGCTTCGGTCATCTTATCGGAAAAATCTTCAGCACATATACAATATAATGGAGAAAAATCAATGGTGATGGATGGTTAGATCTAAAAGAAATTAGAATATGTGAAGAAGTTGTACAAGATAGAATAACGTTCAGAAAACTGGTACAGATTTCAAAAATTTCTAAGAGAAGGAGAAAAGAAACCAAACGTCAGGAAAACTATTAGATCAGGAAAGAAAATGCCCAGAAGAAAGAGAAATATCAGCAAAATGTTACTTCATGCAGTCCTCAGTTGGCCAAATTAAAAAAAAAGGGTTTTCGTACAACAGGGATGGCTACACGATTATGCTGCTAGTTTAAAATGACAGTGGAACGGAGAGTTCTGATAGCTTTCTTTCAGCGTAACACATACAAAAAAACAATTATATTACAAGAGGCATCAGTCAGAGTTCTTTCCCTTTGAATGTAATACTCATATATCTCTGTCAAAGTGCTAAACACAAAAGAAAAGAAGAAAATAGTATAGCAATAAACGGAAAGATTAAATTTTTATAAATATAAAAAAATAATAAAACAAAAGTCAATACATATTGTAATTTTTAAAAAATTAAAAAATATTTTTCACCAATTTCGCACTATAGAAATCAATTGATGTATTCTAAATATACGATACCAGCATATGAAAAAGTTCAATTTTTACGCTGTTTGGTATGTATATAAGTTTAATGTGTGCTTTCGCTTTCCTTCAAGGATGAATCCTTACTAAAAATCAACAAATAAAGTAATCAATGTTTAATTCCTCATAGCAAAAATTATTATATCTTTATAAAGCAGTTACAGTTATTTTTGTTTTTATTTTGTAATATTGAATTTTTAAATATTGCTATTGATTAATATTATTTGATATATTGAATTCTGTAAAGTTTATAATATTTATTTCTGTTAATTTATGCATGTTAATTTTATAATGATATTATTGCAGGAGTTTCTATTTGATAATAAGTATAGAATAAATAAATTTATAAATAAAAACTTGTTGTAAGTTATTTCTGAGTAGTCTCACATTAACGCAGTACTCACCAACATAACAAAATTAGTTACCACTCACCAACACAACCGGTTTGAAAAAAATTAGTTATCTCGAAATGTTTATTTAATTATTTGTAAAAGCATGTAAATAAAATATAAATAATAATAAAAATAGTGGCGACTCGCGTATAGGTACTGTGGAACTGCAGCACCCCTATTTCCACTTGATATTATCTATAATATTTAATATAATGAATCCTTTTTTCTTTAATTCATTCTTTACACTTGTACAATAAATAATCCTTAAACTTAATGTCAGTAGCCATCCCCCAGTTTATGAAAAAGATATAAAAATCTTCGTATGTAACTGTGCGCTTTATAGTTCCAGGGGCGTGGTGTTTGACTGTTGTGCGCATGCGCACATGGAAGCTGCACGCGAGGCTGCAATGGAGAGAGAGCACTGTCACTTCCGTAGTGCCGACCCCGGCGTGCTGGTAGAAGGTAGTTTTTTTTTACTCCGACTATGTATGGAACGATTCTTGTTCGTTCTCTTTTCTAGTTTAGTCGGTGAAAGGAGTATGAAAATGGTTTAGTTGTTTTTTCAGTAGCGATCAGAAAATAGCGTTAAGCAAGGGCTCTTTGATTGCCAAATCTGTCAAAAAACACGCTGGAAGGGCGAAAGAGAAGGTAATTAGTAAAAAATATTATTTCTTTGTTTCTGCGTACGTAAAAATTTAAATTAAGCACCAATGGACTACAGTGTTTTTAAGCGGATATTTTATTAAGTTATCTAATAATATTAAAAAAAAATATTATCTGTATTAACATCTTATTATTTATTCAGTTAAACCGAATACGGTTTTTAAGCACAATGTATTTAAAAACCGTGTACCAGATTCTAGAATGTGATAAAGTGTAGAATTAAATTACTATCTTGCTAACAACTACTCTATTTGATTCATTTTTTCGGTTCTTTTATTTTACAGAAAACGTTTAGCATGACCTTGAAAAGGCCCAGAAAAAATTTTTCTGGAGCATTTCCCCCCACCAATTTTAGTAAGCAACCGCCACTGATCAAAATTACGATTGTTAAATACATTAGAATTGAAGAACACAAAGGGCAGTCAAAATAATTAAGAGACAGGTTTACTCAATTATTATTTATTCGATTAATAACAATAGGTTAACGCTCATTTACTTATTATTATTATTATTATTATTATTATTTTGTATTATGATAATATGAGTTCTGTTGTGAGAGAAAAATAGAATAGCTTAACTACATTTAACAAATTTTCCCTCCAGGAAGACGAATTATTGAAAATGGCAAACTGGCAAACTAATGAGTAGATTATAAAAACGATCTGTTAAACAAAAATAATAATAATAGTAATAATAAACAATTATATATGCTGAGTATGATAATGTGAATAAGCTGCAGTCAACAAAATAAAAAAAAGCATCTGTATTTCGTAATTTGTACTATATGAACAAAATGTTGATTATGTATACAATAGTTAATTAGTTAAACACGTTTATTATTTTGCATTACTATCTTTAAATGATTTGGATGAATTAATAAAGAGATTTTACATTAAAACAAATTTAATTAAAGAAAACACGCTGCATTATTGCATTACTTTTCCGCCTATTAAAAAAAAAAAAAAAAAAAAAAAAAAAAAAAAAAAATAGATGTGGGGAAATAAATTTTTTGTTTTTAAATATTCATACACAGATTAAGCACACACACACACACACACATAAGTTTTTTTTGATCTAGTTGGACCCTAAAACAAAGATTTGCAAAAACCCTTTATATAGCTATTTTAACTATATACAAAAGAAAAATTTCTAATCAATGAAGAAAGATGAATTTTACTACATAGCACACGGGATAAAATTAAAAGAAATGCAACATTTTTAACATTTCCAATTTCTAATAATTTTAAACTGTTTTCTAGTTGAAAACCTTTAACTTCTAATTAACTAAGCAATTTACTATCATTTTTTTTATTTTTAATATTTTTGTGTAGTATTAGCATTACGATAAAATTAACAATTCTATAACCAAAAATATATTTTAAAATTATAAAGGTTGTATGAACTAAGAAGACATCAAAATTAAACAGACACAAGCAAGTAATATGCTGAGTCTGCTAGAAACAGATAATATAGTTTTAAGAGTTAGAGAGATTTTTTTTTTAATATTGGGAGGGGAGTACATGCTGTATATTAGCATCAGATTATTAGAAAATCAGAAAGGAAAATATTTCAGGTGTCTGAAATACATAATGTATTACTACAGGTTTCTGAAATACATTATAAAAAGATGTTGAAAATTAATTATATTGGTAAAGTTATAAATGATGACATCCTTGGAAAAGGAAAAAAATCTGCAGTAAAATTTTGTATAAAGATGAACTAGTTTGGTGTACCTTGTAGCCTATTGATTTATTTTGTATCAAAGTTCAATTTACTTGATTATAAATGAAAATAAATTACAACAGCCTAAATCCTGTAGTAAATATATTGAATTTTAATGATTAGGTTAAGAATAAAACAAAAAGGTAACGACAAACAAAATCCCTGATATTCTTCCACAATCAAAAAAAAAAAGGCAAGTTGTTCATATAGTGTTTTCATTTTTATCAAACTCCTTTTAACTGAAATTTCTCTATCATAACATCAATAGAAGTATTGTAAAAATACAGCAGTTTGTCATATTTAAAGAAATTTGAATAGTAAACGAAACGCTATTAAAATAGATTTTAGATTCAATTAATAGTTGCGAGCTTGTTCTTAAGAGTAAATTTTGAGAGGACAGGAGTTCTATTGCATTGACCATTCTACTCTCCTGTTAAAGCCAATCAGAGCTAGGAACGTGGGTGGTGGTGTGGGGACCAGAAGCCTCTACAAGGCGGGTGTCTTCCCCTACAGGGTTGAGATGACCATTCTGCTCGACTTTATTATCATATCATGGATTAAAAGAATAAAAGATACTGTTTAAATATATCAAAACCATGTGAAAGAGGAGCTAGCTGAAAAATTGATAAAGTATGTTACGGAATTCACATGTTTCTGAACAATTAGGACAGAAAATAAAAGAATACATATTTTTAAGCGCAACACTTCCACAAGGAAAGTCAGAGAACTACCTTTGTAACTCAAGCAGCTTCTACATAAGATATACTCTCTTAGTACCTCATCATTAGATAAGTAGAACAGATGGAATTATAATATAAGAAGTAAGCATGACTTTATGAATAACACGACTTGAAAAACTGAAAGAAATAAGAATCTAACAAAACAAGAATTCCTTTCCACTTAAAAATTTTATTTAATACTTAATTGAGTTATTAATAACATACTGTAAGTTTTAAACATTGGTAAGATCTTAAAAAAAAACACATCTTTTATTATAATAAAATATTGCCCAAAAACATGTAAAATTAACAACAATATAAATTCACCAGAGCTATTAAAACTTAATCATTAGATTAAGGAAAATGAGGGTAATGAAGTAAGAGGACACTGTCACCTGTATTCTGTATGACAACACATAGTACAAATAAGTATTCTCTCTCTCTCTCTCTCTCGAGCGAAGTGAGCGAGTCCTTCCAGTCTTTTTCCTGTTTAACCTCCGGTCTAGCCAGGGGGATCTGCCCCTTGAGACCCCCTGAGTTCATTAAACTCATGCTTGTGAGAATAATAATGATAAATAAAATTAAAGCCTGTTCAATTAATAAAATTATCAGAGTATTATATTGTAATTTCTTTAGAGCAACAATTTGGTCAGTACAAGACCCGAAACCTTTGAGTGATCTGATGAATGTGGGTTTCGAAACAGTAGGCCTTCATCTTAAAAATATTAGTTATAACTAATATATTAAGTAGTTATATTAATATTAGTTTATTAGTTAATATTAGTTTAATATTAATTAAATAGATTAGGTTAATACTACTTTATATTAATATTAGTGTAAACGTAAATATAACGTAAGGATAAAATACATTTTTTCCCGGTTCTTATCGTTAACCGTCAACCACCACTAGGAAATTATTGTACTTCGTTTCTCATTTTTTTTCAATTACTTTTTTTAACCGGAGGCAGATGCAGCATATCGCGTCGTATATACACAGTAACAGTGGCTGTGTTGGTTAAGCCCTCGCGCTGTATACCGTTGCACCCCATAAAAAATCGAAATTGAAAAAACCTAAAAATGATTTTTATATATTTATCTGAAGAGTATTTGCAAGCCCCAATCTAGTAAATATCTCATTTAGCATAATCGAAAACGGTAAAGTTTACCAGCATTGTTCAAATCTTTTTACATTTTTTTACCCCTTTCCGGTTGAATTTCGAAAAATCTAGAAATTGGTATTTAGATATTCACATGAAAATTACATACACCAAAAATCAAGTTATCTTCATTTTTTCACGAGAAATTATAAAAAAAAAAAAGAATAGTAAATTTAATTTTTATTCCATTTCATAATAAGAACATGTACAAATTTTCATTAATTTATCTTCAGTAGTTTTTGCTGGGCACTGATGAATTAGTAAGTCAGGACATGCTCTTTTATATGTACAGATAGATATATAATCTTAAGTAAAAAAATAATGAAAATCAAAATAATACTTACTTTATAACAGTTGAACTATCTGTCATTGTTAAAAACTATGTTGCAGACTTCAATGTGAATGTTATCTGAAACAAAAAGGAAAAAATAATATACCGTGAAAATTTTAATAATTTATGACTGAATTAATATATAAAGACGTAACATAAAAGTAGACCAGTAGACACATAAATAATTTAACTTTACAAATCACGTGTTGAATCATTATACTGAACCAAATACGTTAAAAAAAAATCTGCCTACACAACTGACGGTTTCTAAACAGTATCCGTTAATTCAAAATATTCATTGTTTACTCCTCACTTTCATAAAATAAATTACTTCCTCTAAATGGTTATAAATATAGATGTACTCACTCAATGAGCATATTTTGATTTATTTTTAGAGCGTTATCGATATAAAGAATACAAGATTCATAACGAGTTAAACAAGAATAACTAGTTGTAGCTTGTTTTATATTTATATGGGTATAAGGAAGCGTGTACACGCGTATGCGGGCATTATAATTTCAGCTGTTACAAGGAACATCTTCAGGTTTTTAAAATAATATAAATATAAAAAACAGCCTCTAAACACTTCATTTAAGTACCTGTTGTGTGTAAGAATAATGATGATTCGTTATCTCTACTAACTAAACAAAACACATTTCAAATGTTATCTCCTACATATTTCTATAATGATAATTGTAAAAAATATCTCTAAAAAGATAAGCTAAACTATTCAGTTTACTACGCGTACCACTATATCATTTATTATACTCAAAGAAAGACAAAATTAAAAAAATCTGAAAACTGTTTTAAATTTTATTTGACTTAATTCATGTTCACTGAAATCTCTTACTAAACTTTATTCTAATTAAAATTAAATTCCTACTGATTAAAAAAAATTAGCGAGTAAATGGCTTTTTAAAAGTTAAAAACGAACAATCTATGTACTCGTAAATATTTTAAATAAAGAAATAGTAGGCATAATTAAAATTTCAATCTTGCAACAGTTAAAACATCGAATAATCATTTCTAACGTTTCATCTTTTGTCATAATTTATGCTTAATCCTACATAAAAACCAATAAAATAGACCCAAACCAAATAAAGAAAAAATTAAAATAAATGAAGACATTAAAGAAAAGACCTTTTACTTTAATTTGAATTGAGCAAAAAGATAATACGAAAATAAAACACATTTCAGATATTATACTAGTATGCTGGATCACAGTGATAAGAATAGTAACGTCCCTGCCATTCAACGGGAAGTTCTTGGTTCAAGCCTTGGTTAGACAAGGAATTTTTTTACATGGTATAAAAATCCATTATCATCTATCAGTAGCTGTTAAGAGGGTATCAGCAACAATAAACAGAATATGAGTTAATAATTGCTTAATTGTTAGGTTTTCATTCCTCTAAGTCAATTAATAACATTCATGTCATCTGATCGTTGTAACGACAGAACAGATTATAATTTTAATTGTGTCAAAATGTAAAGGATGTCCAAAATGGACTGATATTTTTAATCTGCCGCCATTTTTTTCGCGGTAAAATAAGGGTAAAGATTTTTATATGGTACTATCAGTAAACAATGAAGTTAAATTATGGACTGGAAAAGTACACACTTGTGCAGAAATTCTAAAAATAACAATATAATAACAGGTTTTCGGAAAAAATCATATTTTATGATGAGGCACATTTTCTTCTTACCGGCTTTGCCAATAACAAAATTATTGAATTTGGTTGGGGATGAGAAAATTAAAAAAAAAAAAATTGAAGAACTTCCTATGTATTCTCGACGGATCACGGTTTGGGGCGGATTTTGGGCTGGGGAACTGACTGGACCTTAGTTCTTTGAAAATGAAAATAAAGGTGCACTCAATGGAGTTCGATATCGTGAGATGATTTCAAACTTTTTGTGGCCTTAATGGAAGACATGTGATTTCAATAAGACGGTGTAATACTGCACACTGCCAATGAAACCATACAGTTATTGCAAGAAAAATTTAATGGTCGCGTTGTCTCGCAGCGAGGTGATGTGAACTGGCTGACAAGATCATGTGACTTGACAATGTTGGAGGTTTTTCTTTGGGTTTATCTTAAGGATAAGGTGTACATCAATAAACCACAAACAATTGAGCATCTTAAAAAATAAATTCGACAGAACACTGCCGATATTTCCTAGCAATTATATCAACATGATTTAGAAACTTTTGACAAAAGAGTGAACATGTGCAGCCAAGGCCGGGACGCTCATTTGTCAGATGTTTTGTATCACACATAAACTCTTATGTCTACTTTTTATAAAGCAAAAATATTGTCAATCATTAATCAAAAGATTAAAACTTCACCTGATTTTGGAACACCTTTATATACTGATAGATTGAGCTCGCTATGAAATATTACGACAATCTCCCACCTTAAAAAAAATCAAAATAAAGTAATATTTTCTATCAGATAAATTACATTTCGAAAACCCTATTTGAATAATAAGTAAAACATTAAAATAAATTATTATGGGTTTCCCTTTAATTTCATCCGTGGGAATGGTGTGTTTTTCTACTTTACAGAAAGCGATGTATCAGCGAATCAAAGTTAGGATTACTACATGAAAAACGGCACAGAAAAGTACGATATACTCTATACTTAGGTTTACTGCGAACTTTAGTAATGAAATTACATGTTTAAAACTATAAAAAATACTAGCAAATATACAGTAAAAGAATCATTTAGATAGCGGTTTATTGAGTTTTAGACGAACATTTGTAAACACTTACGAATATCGATTATTTATATGTAAATCCGTAAGTAATTATATTTGCATTTATTTATTAATATATACATTCTTGAAAAAAATACTTACTTAAATGAATTTTATGAATATTATTAGATTAATTACATTTATTTAAATAATACACAAAAAAAGATTAATAAATAAAATAAATTATAAAAGCAGAATCATTAAAATAAACATATTAAGAGAACAGTAAATAAAGATTAAATAGTAAAGAGAATAAGAAGGATATGCATGTGTTGGCCGATTCAGTTGACTGAAACAAAACTTTTACTATATTCTCAAGGTTTGTTCATTGTTTAGTGAATTAAAATGTAAGCTAGAAAAACGACCTTCTGTTTAGTTTAATGACTGATATGCATCACCATAGTCACTAAGCTGTCACTGTACTTAGCTCTTACAGTAATCCATACAAAAAATGTATAATTAAATAAAATAAAAAATATAACTTTTTTAACAAAAAACTATTTTCATATAAATAAAATATATTAAAATTTTAAGTTATACATTTAAAAAATAATACGGTTAAAATTAAGCATCAAAATGCCTAATTAACATAAGAACTGTTGCTAAGAATTAAAAAAAAATTAATGAAAAATTTTAGAACCATAAATGGCTTTTCATCCGAAGGTCCCGGGTTCGAACCCTGGTTAAGCATGGCATTTTTCATACGCTAAAAAATTCTATTTTCATATCCCACGCACAAGCTTTAAGCTTTCAAACGAAATAACAATGAGAACTATCAAATTTTGTGGATGTATTTAATTAAAATTACTACTCTTTCCAAAGATTAACTAAAGGATTGTTAGAAAAGGATCGATCAAGAAAACAGAAAAAAGAATGGGTTAGAGAAATAGGCATTGGAAAAAATGAAGATAAAAATCAAGTAAAGAAAACTAAATATTTCAAGGGGTTCCAAGAGAATAAGAAAATTACCAAAAATAAAAATCAATGGACAAAAGAAAGAAGAGAATATACGAGCCAAAGAATTAAAGAATATTGGGGGGAAAAGAAACAGCAAAAACTTAGAAAAATCTTTACGTATAATACAGATATATTGAAGTATATATTTAAATTAGTCAACGAAAGATCGTCGATCAGTTATGTTCTGCTTCCATCAGTGTATAAAACCGCCTTTATCTCCCAAGGGATTGTGAGCAGGATAGGTTCCCGCTCCCTCGAGTGATGGGGTTTTAATTTTTCCTCTGGTTAAGGTAATTCTTTACTTAATTCTTTTTGTACCGTTTATCTTCCTTCTTCACCATTATAAATTTGGTCACAGCAAGTTTTCTAAATTAAGAATATTACCACTCGTAAAGAAAACTCTTGACATTATCTTAGAGAAAAGTTTTTTAAAAATATTTTAACCGAAGGGAGATAGAGCAAATGAACAAAAAACATATATTTCAATTTTAAAAGGTGGGGATTGATTTTTTAAAAAAACTGTTTTTCGATTATTTATATATGCTTTTTACGTAATAAATTTACATTAAAAAAAGTTTTCTCTAAAATTCCTTTGAAGAAAATCGAAATTGATTTTTCGCGATATGTAAACGAATTTTGAAAAAAAAGAAGATTAATATCATCAATGCCTCAAATACGGAAATATTTGAGTCAAATTTGAAAGAAATTGGTTCGATCAATTTTGAGATTAAGTCAAAAGCATTACGACAAATATGTACGCCCATATATATATATATATATATATATATATATATATATATATATATACAGATTTTTGTTACCTAAAACTAATTGAATCCTAAAACATAAATATTTGCAAAAAAACTCGATACCCAATTTTTGACTTGATCTATTTTTGACTTGTAACTATTCTAGTTATAATCATCGGGAAAGTAAAAATATTCTTTTCAGAATGAATTTTCTTACACCTTAGGACAACGATTCTTAACCTGAAGTATATTGTGATAGCTTAAATCGTTAATATGGTAATAAATTACAAGTTAATATGTTAAAAACTGAGTGATGAAATGCTATAAACGAACGCTTATGCTTGTGTATCTGTCAATTCTCACTTCTTCACCCTTCTTATAGACAAAACTCCCACAGAAATTACGTTTTTCTTAATATTATTACAATTTATTAGATTAATTAAAAATATTTTTTATTCATCAATACAGATAATTTAATTTTCCAAAATTTAATGTATATACGTTTCGTATATGATTCTTTCTATAGTCGTTGATGTATTATAATTATGTCTGTAAACGAGTTAACGCCATTTTCACACGCATTTCAGGGAGTACGCGAAGCTTAAAACGTTGAAAACTTTGTCTTTGGACATAATATCTAAATACAAGAATATATTTTTTATTCGAATGCTTTAGACGAATTTAGCAAGTAAATCAGAAATTTTATTATTATTTATTTTAGATAAAAAAAATAATAACCAAGGTGATAGTGGTAAAAATAGATTTCAGCTTTATCATTGGAGGAAGAGGTGTAAAATTTTACGCTGTAAACAAAGTTTAGGAAAGTGTAGGACTATTGTTGCAACAATGTTTTGTTTAACAGTTAGTAGTTTGGTAATACTACTGCAATGAATGCCTAGACACCATAAAGCAATAAATAACATTTAATCTACTTATTAAAAGAGTGAAATATAACTTAAAAAGAGTATTTATGTATTTACAATGTGTTTCACTCTCGATCTTATTTCGATATTTAGGTTAGCTATTGCTAAACAAAAAACAAGTTATTGTCTACAAATATAAGTCGTATTTCAACTAAGTACAAATAATCAACAAAAGGTTTTAAATTTAAAAATTCTACAAGAATACTTCATAATTAAAATAACAGAGATTTCTAAAACGTAAGTAATTTTATGAACAATCGAGTCAATTTAAATCTAATTTTTTATAATCATCAGAAATGTAAAGAATTCAAATTTAAATGTTAAATAATAATAAATGAAAATTTAAAAGAACAAAATACAGTGTAGCAAATTATACATTAATACACGATCCACTCTCTAATAAATCTTCATTTTCGAATAATAATCATAGTGTAATAAAAATGATACTATGTAAATGATTGGGGATCCCATGAATACAACATACGTCATATATACAAGCTTTTGATGACCAATGCCGTCATCATTTTATAAAAAATATTCTTTCTTAAATCAGAAATTTCGTTAGTAAAAAAATATATATTTCATAAATACAATGCATACTATATCAGTGATATAATCAAATGAAATAACATCAACAACTGGTAATAACATACTAGCATTAAAAAAAAAGCAACCTATACAAGGAACAGCTACAGACTCACTGACGCAGTATAATAATCTTACAATACGTTATTTCTAACCTGAGGGCTTACGAGGTGAAGATAAGTTTTTCATTGTTTTATATTTTTTCTTTTATCTCAAAAATATTCTACGCATAACGGTTCATATAACTGGTACATAAATTTACTATATAATTATATTATTTTTAAACTAAAATTTATATTTATTTCTTCTTCATTAATATTAATTTATTTGTTTTTAATTTATTTTCAGAAGAAAGTAGAATGATGATGATTCCAAAAATTCAGAAAATTTTTACCTGCTTTCATAACATTCGCGCGCGCGCGTGTGTGTGTAAGCGCCAGGATTTACATTACACCGGGTAATTCAAAAAGGAATTCACAACTTAAAACCATATAAAAATTTATCGAGATAACATAGATTCGATTGAGATCACATTTCATAGAAAAACACATTAAGTTTGTCACCGAACATTCACCTTGGTTCGATATAGTTTCCATTTGTAATGCGACATCATCACATCCGAAGTCGATTTTATTCTAGCCAGAAGGTCTGGCTGCAAAGGTTACCTTTGCAGCTGCGGTGTTAATTCGAAGTCTTAGCTCAACAAGATCAGCAGGCAAAGGTGGTACATAAACCCGATCTTTGATGAAATCCCACAAGAAAAAATCTAGCGGGGTCAAATCTGTCATTGGACAGATCTAGCGGGGTCAAATTTCGGTGATTGGGCCTTCACGGCCAATCACCGAAATCGAATGTCAAGAAGATCTCGGACTTCTAGGCGGTAATGAGGTGGTGCTCCGATTTTCTGATAGTAATGGCGTCCATCTTGGTTATTATGGTCTGAGGAAACAGAAACTTTTGTAGCATGTTCAGATAAACGATACTACTTTACAATTGCCTTCTGGAAGAAGAACGGGCCGTACAGTCTTTGTTTGCTTAGGGCACAAAAAAGATTAACCTTAGAGCTGTCACGAAGGTGCTGTAAAGTTTCATGAGGGTTTTTGCTACCCCATATTCGGCAGTTATGGATGTTCACCTTGCCACTGATGTGAAACGTTAATTCGTCTATAAAAATTGCATTGTCTAAAAATGTATCGTTATCTGTAATTCTATCCATCATTTCCACACAAAACTGCAGCCAAGCAACTTCGTTGTCATCTGTAATGTGTGAACTTCGGTTAGTTTGTGTAGCTTCAAGTGCATTTCTTCGACTTTTAATGCAAAAGTAAAACAAGTTTTTTTTTAATTCTTTTATTTTAAATGAAGTTTATTAAACCAAATATGTGCCGTTTTGATCATCCCAACTCCGTAGGGAAAGACAGCCGCCTTGGTATGTTTCCGGTCGCCAAATTCCCTATGGGTTTTAACGGGAGTTGTCTTTCGCCCTCTAACTTTTTACATTTCACAGTAATAATCCAGGCCTCGTTAGGAAGCCACCAAAGTAAATGCCTCGGTAGACATTTACATCAGTGATTTATAACTCGCCTTTTGCCTTCACTGCAGGTCTCATACGGATATCTTGAACGCCCTACATCGTTGCCCTCTGAACTAGCTAACCGAGTTCACAGAAGTACGAACCCCGCGCCTAGTTCTACACTTTAACAGAGCCAATTTGTTCATAAATGTCTCATAATATTCGAGGCAAAAAAATAAATAACATACCAACAAAAATGTTGTTCGAAACAACGAAATTTATTCCTAGTTCCCTTAGTGAACTCAACTTTCAGTTGGTACTCCTGACTGTGACGTTTTGATTAGCCAGTGTTTGCCACTTTTGACATAAAATCATAATTCCGTCACTAAGTTTTCTGGAGAAAAAACTGTAATAAATTATTTTCATAAGTTTCTTTTGAAGCCAACTTTATACTTTAGGAGGCTATTGCAGAGACAAAAAAAAATGGTAATCTTATTGTGCAAGGTCAGAACTATACGTTGGATGAATCAAAACCTCCTGGTCAAGCTCTCTCAATTTTCGACGGGTCACCGAATATGGTGAGGATCTAGTGTGGTCGAAATAGAAGAAGACACCTTTCTACCGATCAATTCTGGGCACTTTTTCTTGATCGTAAAATTTGTTTGAATGCGTAAAAAAATTATTTTTTTATTCACGCCATAAAAGTATATAACTTCTTACGTGCGTACGTTAAGTACACTCGAACTTTTTTTTTCTTATATGATATATGGAAATTATAATAGATACTCAAAAAGCGCTTTGTTTTAGTATTACTATCATGGAATTAGTCGGGTTGTAATGTAATTGTAGTTTACAGCTACAACCAGTAATTTATTGTTTTTATTAGTATTAAGATGAATTTTTACATATTTGAAAGTAACCGTATTATAATGTTCTCCTCAGGGATGCTTATATTTTATTGTTATAACAGGTAAAAAAAAAAACAAAAAACTAAAGGTCCAATAAAACTTTTAGCAAATAAAAAAAAAAAAACAAACAAAAAACAGTAGGCCGGAAAATCTGCAAAATAAATTGAAAATAAAAAGTAATTTGTCAATTAATTTCAAATAATATTTATTTTATGATTATTCTTAAATATGGATCATGAACAATGCTTCAAGAACTATGGAAAAGGGCGTAGTATTTTACACAAAAACAACCCAATACTGTCAGCGTATAGTTTTTTTTTAATGGTTACAGTTACCTATTTCCAGAATAGAAGTAATTTTAATAACTTAGGTTTTAAATGCCACGCCTACATTAATATAAAAAAAAAGGTTTTGTGAAGCTCAAATAAATAATTCAAGAATATACTTAAAATCCGTTTTAAATTCCAGGTAAAAGCGTGGTTACAGTTCCAAGATTTATTTAACCCAGATGAATTTAATAATAATGAAGTTCAGCGTTGTATTTATAAATTCTATGATAGAAAAAAACTTCCAACCGCAAAAATTACTAAAGATTTACATAATTACGAAAATTTATACAAAATTTTAGTCTTCTACTTTTATTTTAACTGCAAAAAAATATAAATAACAAAAAGAATATTTATTAGAACAACAGGGTATTGTTGCTTAAAATTGTATGATTTAAAAGTTGGCGTCAAAAAAGTTATCGTAATTCGATTAGTGTAACTTAATACCTGCATTACTTGAATTTTATATACACGTGTAAATCCTTATGAGAATCCTTTGAACAATGGTAACAAGTGATTGAAACAGAATGTCAACAGACAGATCATTTGGAATTTCATTGGCTGACACCTCTTACGCTACGTTTTTAGGTGTGTGCTCCTTTCTTTACAAAGCCTCTTGTTCAACGCTGCGCCAATTTCTATAAAAGTTTTCACGCAGATTTTAATGTCACAGTCCAGCGGCACATCATTATTCCGATGAATATTGAAATGGCTTTTTTTTTCTTGGTTTAACCTCCGGGACCACAGTTAGGTATTGCTTCAGAGGATGGGATGTATGATTTGTAACGTGTATGAAAATGCCATGCCAGACCGGGATTCGAACACGGAACTTCTAGATGAAAGGGTAAGACGCTACCAATCGCGCCACGGAGAGCGGCATTGAAATGGCTTTGGAACAACCGTTGTTTAATAAAATTATCGACATTTTATTAGATGCTTTATTTGTTAACCCACGATATCCATCCATCTAACACTTCCATCATAAATAGCGGCTATAGGAAGAAGAATCTATTGAACATTTCCAAATTTTACCGGTAAATAAAATATAATTCGTCAGTTTCAATGGTTCACCCACTCTTATATATATATATATAGTCTAGCTGAAGAAATTAACGATATATTTAATTTGAAACTAAGAAATTGGAAAATGGATATTTACTTATTTGAATTACTTTTTTTTAATTACACGATTTTTTAATCACACAGTAAATATGTATTAAAATCCAGAATATTTATAAAAACTCAGAAATTTTATTCTCATCAGAATCCTAACGTGAAATATTAGTTAAATGATTGACGTAAAGTATTAATCTGTCCTTCATCAGTATTAAAGTATTAGATAGCATTGAACTTGAATTGAGTTATAACTTCGTTACATATAGAACTTACTGAGATTAAGCAGAAACAAAGTTATATTTATTAAACTTATACTTTACGAAACAAAGTTATTAAAGTGTCTACATCAAAATTTATAGTTAAATTTTGAATTAAACTAACGTAAAATTTAATGAAATCTTACGTTAAAAGATTTATTCTAACTTAATCACTAAATTAAGCTCGCAATTCATAATTCCAAAAAAATAATCACCATGTTAAGAAAAGTAAATAATTAATATCTGATTAGATTCATGGTCACATTAACGTGAAAGAACATTTCAAATAGATTTTGTATTTACTTATGTTAAATAATAACAAGTATTATTAAAACACAGTTTAGGATTTATAAATTAAATTAATGTGCATAGGCCATTTACATTAATTTATTTTGGTTTGTTACTAATATTAAAACTTCTTTAACTAGCAGTTATTACTATATACTCGCAATATTTCATACTGCTTAACTTTTATACTAATCCTCAAAAGCTTGTTCTATATCAAAATTTAATAATGTTCCCATTAAATACCGGTGATTTGGATATACTTCAGATAAATTGTATCTACCTCCTTCATGGAAAGTTATTTATTCTAAAAGAAATGTTTTCTTTTATAATATTTAATTTTATGGATTTTAATAATAATTCCGGGGATATAAATATAAAAAAGATTCAAAACTCCTGGAGGAATTGTTTAGAAATCTTTCCTACAACGGAAGAAAATGATACTAGCTACTGTGGATTATCTTTGAACATTATGATAAAATAAATGGCCTTAAGTAGATATTATGATAATCCATGATATAGTGGACTTTTTATTGGCAATGTTCCTCGTGCACAAGAACCAAATTTTATATACTTGAATTCTTCTTGTATGACGATCGAGTTCACTTCTCTGAAATAATGAATAGAAAAAGTCGGATCAGTATTTTTTACGAATGAGGAATATCCTTTGCAACTATAATTGAAGTTTAAGTTTGAAAAAGAGAATGAATGAATGCCATATTTTCTCTGTGCTGTTATATGGTATAGAGTTTTGTATTTTTTTTAGAAATATCGTCGAAGAAATTTGAGGTCTTTCAGATGTGTCTCTATCGATATAATTAATTACGATTAGTTTATTTACTAGGAAAGATAAGGTTTACAATGAGGATGTAATGAAAACGCTGGATACTAACTCAGGAATAGTTAAGATTATTAAAGGAAAAATATTGAGAATTTGAACTCGTAGTGTCATCCAAAAAATACTGGCTTCTGTGTTTTATATTTAAAGGAAATTCACAGAAAACTGATGTCCTGTTAAAAAACGTTTTACAGTTGAAGAATTTAAGAAAATGGTTTTCCAGGTCAACTAGTTCTTTATATCGGGTTGGCCTCCGTGGCGCGATTGGTAGCGTCTCGGCCTTTCATCCGGAGGTCCAGGGTTCGAATCCCGGTCAGGGATGGCATTTTTACACACGCTAAAAATCATTCATCTCATCCTCTGAAGTAATTCCGAACGGTAGTCCCGGAGGTTAAACAGAACAAAAAAAAGCTCTTTATACTGGGTCAGATGTGAAGAGAGCTGTATTTGTTCAAATGATTGTCGATATGGTAAGTACGATGTGGTAAAAAAGAAGAACAAATGGAAACAAAAAATAAAAATTATCAATTTTTTTCCGTTAAAAGATATTTATAATCAGTAGTTACAAACACATTTGATAAAAACTCCTGTTTCGTTATGGGGGGGATATACAACAAACCGGTATGTCAAATAATGATTGTTTAATAAATAATGAAGAATACAATTCATGAAAAGAAGAACACAGAGACTGGCAATGACTATAACGAAAACGAAATTAAGTTTCTTCAGTAAGAAGATTTACTTAACGGAATAAAAATGGCAATCAGATTATTCAACAAAAAAAAGAAGAAAACAATCAATTTAGTGAAAGTATAACAACTTAAATGAAACAGAAATTACATTTTACAAAGTGAATTATCAAAGTAAACAAACTATTTTTAACAACTATTTAAACAAAGCCTTAGTAGCTATTTAAAGATAAAAATCAATTTAGTGAAAGTATAACAAATGAAACAGAAGTCACATTTTATGAAGTGAATCATCAAAATATAGAAACTTAACTATTTTTAGCATCAAACTTAGCCTTTTAAATAACTACGTTGGCGATTAAAAATTACAATGTATCGTAATTTTAAAAAACATTGTAATGGAAAATAATTACATTTTTTATATATATATATATACTATTATGTTACATAACAATGTATATATTTATTACACTTTATTATATTATTTATTATATATATATATATATATATATATATATATATATATATATATATATATATATAAGTCGTACTCCGTCGCGACTTCGCCCACAATATAAATGTAGCTTCACTCGCAATACTTTTTTAATAGCAAACTTATTTTTTTATAAAAAAAAATATTTAATCAACAATATCATATTTAGATTTTCATTAAATCCTTATAAAACGGTAAATTAAAAATTTTATGAAAAATACTGAAGGAATGTACGATAAACAACGAATTGTTGCCCAAAACTTAAATAAAGGAAAACAAAAAAAGGAAGATAAGAAAATTGAACAATATTTGTTAGACCAATCCGTTTTATGAATAAATTAAAATAGTTCAATATAAAAGTCCAATAAAGATAAACAAAAAATTTATTACAATCCCAAATCTAGCATCCCCATCGCGGCTTCGCCCGTGCTCTACGGTTACTTGCGCTTCCCGTCACGATGAGAGGGTCATGGCTCGCTTCGCTCCCTCCCGTTTTCTCCCGTTTCTCTTTCCCCTTTCTCTTTCCTTTTTTCTATTTCCCCTTTCCTTTCCTTTTTCTTTTTCCATTTTCCCCTTCTTCCCTTTTACCTTTTTCGATTTTTCTCTATTTCCCTTTTCCAATTTTTCCATTTCTCTCTTCTTCCCCGCGCGTAAATTGGTGCAGTAGTTTTTTAGTTTATAGCGGATACCCATATCGGAAACATTGCAATGGAATCGTAAAATATTTAGTATAGCGTATGTTGCTTTTACGTCCAACAGATAGCGCTGTTAACACGAAATTTAGTTTTTTATCAATTTGAACCCTTTAAAATCAAAATTTCCGAAAATCCTTTCTTAGTGCACGCCTTCTTAAAGATACAAACGTACCCTGAAAATTTCAAGTATCTACCTATAATAGTTTTGGTTGTAAGTTGATTATGAGTCAGAGAATCAGTCAGTGCATTCTCTTTTATATAAGATATATATAAATATATATATATATATATATTTTTTTTTTCAATATTAAAACGTCGTTTTGAGTTATAAATAAATTTATAAAATATTTTTTTTGTCAGTTCAATTTTTTGATATTTTAAATAAACTTCTTTTTACTAATGGAAATTCATCATTCATAAATAGTTGTGTAGTTTCTGATTAATTTTACTTATTATTGACCTAAGTCTACCGCATATGTTTTATAATAATCATACTGTACTATATTAATATAAAACAACTCATACTGAACTCAATCACTTACAGTAATTTTTAGTGTAAAAATATTTTTGGGCTATAAAAATAGCCTGTTTATAGCAAATTGAAAAAACGCAATTGATATAGTAGTAAGACCATTCACTTCATAATATACCACGAAAATGTAGATAATGTGATTCTCACTGTGTTGCTTTAAACTCGAAATATAAACGGGAATCAATGTAATGAATAATTAAAAAAATTTAAACAAATTAGCTGTTTTACAATACAAAAAATAAACAAAGTTAAAAAAAAAACTTATCACACATTTGTATTAATTTGGTTTAAGTATCTTAGATAAATGAGTTAAAATAAAATGGGACAGATGAAACGCTGGTGTCGGCCTCTGTGGCTCGAGTGGTAGCGTTTCGGTCTTTCAACTGGAGGTCCCGGGTTTGAATCCCAGTCAGGCATGGCATTTTCACACACGTTACAAATCATTCATCTCATTCTCTGAAGCATGCCTAACGGTGGACCTGGAGGTTAAAAAAATGAAACGCTGGTAAATCAAAAGTGTGTATGGTACTGAAAGTACGATTGAAAACTACGTGAACATATCAAAGCAAAAATATTTGATTTTGTACATTTTAGGAAACAAGAGGTTACAATCTACTTCAGAACATATTTATCACTTTTTCGGTAATTTTACTAAAAGAAAAAATAGTAATACAAACTTTAAAAACCCTCAATTGAAAACCTTTTGGTACATATGAATTAATTTGACACGTAAATCCTCTTGCTTTGAGTATGACATTAGACGAGTGAAAAGGGTTCATGTGCTGAACCTTAGTGGTGGTTGTTAGAGATATTCTATTTTCATGTTTTCTTTTCGGTATTTTTTTAACCCTGTGCATTTAAATATTTTTTTGTTTCCATTGTTGGTAGCTATTTATTGTTTTTTTTTGTTTTTTTTTTTGTTTTTGTTTTTTTTTCTTAATGTATTCTTGTTTTGCATTTATCTGTATTCGCTTATTTTGTCACTCTTTTAATTATGCCTGTGTTTAATTTTTCAATCGTTTGTTTATCTATACGTATTCACATGTGGAAGAGGATCTTCTGTTTGATAAAAAAAACATTGTGTGCGACTGAATGCGTTGGACACGTGCGGTCTATAGGTTGGACAAATTTTATTAACAAGGATGTTCACTGTTATAATCATTTACTGTTCGTTTACGTGGGAGGTCATCACTGGATGGCCCATTATCAAGTGATATTTTAACATATTATTTACTTCTTGTTTCGTCAGGAGAAACAGATTGTAAAGTTTTGTTCTACAGCAAAAAAAAAAAAATTAATTTACTCACTTAACATTAGCCAACTAATAATGCATAAGAGAACTTTTCTTGAAAGTTCTATGCAAAAGTTACGTTGCATAAGAGAACTTTTCTTGAAAGTTCTATGCAACGTAACTTATACTGATCAATTAAATTAATTCAAAAGCAGTACAATTACCGATGTTTAAAGAGATATAAAACTTTTTTGGGAGATAATTTCAAAAGAAATACACTGAAATTATTCAAAGCTTTCAAAATTTCAGGGTAACAAACACAGTTATCTGATCGAAAACATACAACCGCTCTGGAGGTTGGCCATGGGAGATAATGCCAGAGAAATCGGTCAAATTATAAGTTACTAACGAATTTTTTAATGTCATCTGCAGAAAATTTATTCAGAAACTGGATAATATCCTAAAAGAACAAAATCAAACACGTTTTACTTACTTTAACCTAAATTGTTACAGTTCAAGCTTGATTTATTCATTTATAAATGAAATCCATTCTTCTGGTTTTGAAAAAAAAATCAATCAAATAGAACAGCTGGAAACAGGATAATAATCTAATTCTACACTTTACCACATTCAAGAATATAGTAGACGGTTTTTAAGCCCAACACACGCGGAGTAAAAAAATAATACCTTCCACCAGCACGTCAGGGTCAGAACTGCAGGAGCGACAGTGCTCTCTCATCCTTGCAGCCTCGCGTGCAGCTTCCATGTGCGCATGCGCATAACAGTCAAACATCACGCCTCTGGAACTGTGAAGCGCACAGTTACATACAAAGATTTTTGTATCTTTTTCATAAACTGTGGAATGGCTACTGACATTAAGCTTAAGGATTACACATTGTACAAGTATAAAGCAAGAATTAAAGAAAAAAGGACTCATTATATTAAATGATATATATGTAAGTGGAAATAGGAGGTGCTGCATTTCCACAGTGCCTATACGCAAGTCGCCACTGGTTATTTGATCAGGTTGCAAGTCTATTAGGAACTCTAATGCTATAAAATTGTGGAAAAGTTTTAGTTAAGAAATATGTACATATTTCGTGAGAACTTTATTTTAAAAAGGGTAGATTAAAAAATTTTACTCGTAAGTGGTTTTCATCTTAAAAAATATATTACCTTGTTAGAGAGAGGCAACTGAGAACCAATATACGCTTTAATTTCTGGGCAATTTGTTTCTTCTTCGCCAGTATATCACCTCTCCAGGTCATACGTCGATCTAGGTATAAGCAAAAATATCTCACACTGGTTGTATGTTGTTCCACACATGTTGATAGGAAGAGCGGAATGGGACAAGGTAGTACACCTACCAACAAGTATCCTGAAAATTAAAGTGAGAGAATGGGATAGAGCCAGATTTAGGACCCAGATCAGTAAGAGGATTGAAGATCACTAAGCAAGGAATCAGAGTTCCATACAAAAGACCCGAGACTTAGGCAAAGATAGTGATTTGAAGATAAAGGCGTGAAGGACAGTCCCCTGTGGAGCCGTCGAGCGTCTGGACTTGTGCGGATGGGTGACGGTGTTGAAGCACGGGGACTCTGGACCCTAAAGGCACCTCCTGGGCCCGCGCAACATTTAAACTGCAGGACCGACCCCGGAGGAGGAGAAACGGTGAGATAGGAGTTTTAGTCGGTAGGGTGCGGGTACACATAGGCTCTTAATAACATCTAGTCGAACCCGTGCGAGTTCGACACTACCCCATTTATGGAGGGGGGTGCGTAAATGGCATTTCTCAGACTCGTCTATAACAAAAAAAAAAAAAAAAAAACACTAGTAGTAAGAGGAATTTCAACGTATCCAAGTAGACTGGAGGGCACTCGTCTACTCTCCTAGTCGTAAACGTATTAACGACGTTTGGCGTGAATGGATTTCGCCGAATTGATTTTAATCTTCCATTTATGCAACCACGTACTGATTGTATCGAACGCTGACTAAAGCTTTAACTATAAATATTTGTTACCTTTTACTTGTTTTACAGTACAAAATCTGGAATATACATTTTATTCATGTTTATGAAATAAATATATAAATAAGGTACAAATAATTTCTCATTAATCAATTAAGGAATATTATTATCAACTGTAAATTTTTTTTAGAGTTTTCATCTTTTAGAATGATCCGGGCTGTTAATAAAAGCTGTTGGCGTGGATTTTTAATGAAACCAGGAAGAAGATTTTCTTTTAAGCAAGATAAAATATTTTCTATTATTTTAAATTTATTTTTTTTAATAGGTTTCTTCAACTGCTTTATGCAAATGTTTTTTTTTTATTATTATATTTAATGTGGAAATATTTGAAAAAATATTATACAATGATAAAAAATTAGGATAAAAGACTTTTAATTGTTTCCCCGCAAAATCTTTATTAAAATCTAGATCGGATAACGTAAGATTTTTTTAAAATTTAAAAATAAAATTAAGACGTTTATAATAGGTTTTACGAATAAAACTAGTCTTTTCCGGTTTATTTACTAATGCTAATAAAATAAAAAATAATTAATTAATTTGAATTTTGTTTGAATATTACTTTCAATATAATACAATCGAAAGTGTTTCAAATTAAAATATGAACTATAATATAACGTTAAATATACTCCAAGTAAAACTAAACTATAAATTAATTTAACAAGTTCTGTCGATTTGACTTACAACTGTTAACACTAGGGAAAGTAATTAATTATAGCGGATATTGAAAACTACCGGAACATCAAATCATGTTTCTTCTTCCTTTAATTAAACGACTGAACAGTCTGCTCTGCATATCATCCATCCAAGCATTAGTCTACTCTTATTACATTAAAATACGATACAATTTTCATTAGATTACACAATTCGATCGGAAAATCATTCAGGTAATTTCACAGTGTTTTTTATTCCTATACTTAAAAAAAAATCGTAGTATTGAATCATAAGATAATTCGATACAATCGACACCATAATACAGGGAATATTGCAAAATATTAAGGTTAGAAATTCTGTATTATTACATGATCGTATAAAAAAAATATATATATATAAAACTTATACATCTAAACTACGCGTGTGTGTCCATTATGAAATAATCGACACAGCCGTCATGTAACAACTCAAAAGCAAGAATATTGTAATACACCATCTAGTAGCAGATATAACATAGTTAGTTTAGTCTGCAGTATAAATTAAATACGACAATTTGATGAAAAAATATTTTTTATGATAAAACATTAATCTTACCAGTAATAATTTCAACAGATTCCTCATACAACACAAAAGAATTGCATGCAACAAACTGCTTACGTAATAATTCCGCAACCCGAATTTACCATTATATATGAAATCTTTTTATTATTATTATTTTGTATAAGTAATATAATCAGATATACAATTAGCATATTGTGATTATATTCTACTGGAATTAAACTTTCAACGAATAACAAAAGCAAATATTCCTTAATATTAAAAATCATTTAAAGACATTTTTAAAACTTGCTTTATACTTTTTAGTTATACTTTAATCAGATTATTATCATACTTTGCATGAGTTTAATTAGTAGGTTAATTTGGATTTCAAAAGATAACATCATATACTGAAATTTTTAATATATTTATAAAATATCAAACAAATTTTCAATTAAACATTTACTACACAAAGTAACGAAATAGTGAAGTTTTTATAGTGAAATCTTTATTTCATTTACTTAATTAACTATCACAATTTTCGACAAACGTTTTTAAAAAAGATTTTTCATTCGTTCCATGTCTGATAATGCATCATTATTGATGCACAATTAATTGCATTATTAATTTTCACCCTTAATTTGCCCTCGTACGGGAGGATATTGGCAAACATAATGGTGGAATATTGAACTGTCACCCGACCTTAGTAACTGCACAAAATTTCATCAATAGGCAATGTCAGGAAGTGTTTTAAATTAAAGATGCAACATTTGAGAACAAACATGAAAAAAAACATTGTGAGTTAAAGAAAAGTAAGTAAAAGTGTGAAAATATGACTATATAAGTTATGCGTAATAATGAAGCTAAAAAAAAAAGTTGGAAAAATGTTAAAATGTTTTTGTCATAGTCACTTGATTGGTTTGATGTGATATTAATCCTGGTACTTTTTCGTTTCTCCCCCCTAAAACGTTTGCAGGTTTTTCACCTGGAAATAACTCAAAGTAGCAGGAAATATTTATATTAACAGTAAATAAATAGGAGAAAGAACCCAATAACCCGATATAACCATTTATATTACCAAACTCCAATTAGCAGGAAATATTGATATTAGCAACAACCGGGTTGGAGAAATCTGATAAGGGGGTTTGCTGAGGTGGACCACTCTTGATGACTGACCGGTGACCCCCGGAGTTCGTGAGTAATAAAAAAAGACCGAGACTCGGATGGATCCTTCCCTAGGGAGGGGGTACAGTTGGAGGCAGGCATATAAAGGACCCAGTCCCGGCCTACTGGGTGAACGGCCCCGCGGGGTCTCGGTAGGTTAGAGGCAAAGGCAACTTCTGAGGGGGTGTGCAATGCATTAGCCGGTCCACCCTCCTAGGAATGGAGAGAAAAAAAGTTGGAGAAATAACCCAATAATCCGATAAAACCATTTATATTACCGAACTCCAAATAGCAGGATATACTGTTATTAACAGTAACCAATTTGGAGAAAGAACCCAATAACCCGATAAAACCATTTATATTACCAAACTCCAAATAGCAGGAAATATTGATATTAACCCAAAAGTTTCAAGTTTTTCTCCAGGATATACCTCAAAATAGCAAGAAATATTGATGTTAATAATAACCCGGTTGGAGAAATAACCCGATAACACACTAACATGCTGTTTTATACCGGTCATTTTAAACATTCTCCATATTAACATATTTTACATATTAAAAATATAAGCATTATTTCTTACAACTATAGATATAAATTGTAAATACAATCAACCAAACTTAACCTTCGCTCGCTTCTCTCGCTAACACCAACTAATTAACAGTAATTTTTTGATTATTTAAATAATAAATAATTGCAATAATTACTGAATTTATTATTTAAATACTCACAAAACATTACAATTAGTCAAGGTTAACGACCAAAGCGAGTGTAGGTTAAGTATGGTTAGATTATATTTATAAAATAAATAAATATAAATGCTTATATTGGGTTATTGGGTAATTTATTCAACTTGGTTATTGTTAATATCAATATCTCCTGCTATTTTAAGTTTTTTCCAAGTGAAAACTTGCAATTTTTTGGGGGTGGAAAAAAAAGGTATCCAATTCCTTTCTATTCTGAGGTAATATTTTAATTTCAACATATTTATTGTAACCTACATTTTTTTTCGGTTAGGCCAACTATGGATGATGCAAATATTTCTTCTAATTTCTTTTTTTTTCTCCTAATATTTTTTCATTCTTTCCGCGTGTTTACTATTTTTCTTTTCCGACTATTTTACTTTGGCGTAATTCTTTCCCTTCCTCACAGTTTGAAACTCAACTTCAAATATTTTTTGTTTTAATAGCTTTCTATCTTTCATTTCCTGTTCTTGAATCCGTAGGTTCTGTAACTCTTACCTCGTTTGTAGCAGGTCTGCCTTCGATGCACTTTTGTTCTCAAAGTTTAATCAATATTTATTAGTAGTTTTTTATTTTAATTTTTATCGCCTATTTTTAATATTATATGATCTACTAACATAGAATTAGTAAGTAATGTAAACTTCTAGTAAGAATTTACAAGAGGTTTTCATTTCTTCAATTTTTCTTAAAGCCTTCTTCTATTTTATATTTTATCAACCGATATAATTTTTAACATTTTTTTACAATTCACTTGAAAAGCTTCTATTCTTTATGTTTAGCTATCGAAAAATAAATGTTTTTTTTTTTCTCTGATCTATATACGTAAATTTTTTTTAATTTTCTGCCAGTAAAAATTATCAGACTGCTAAGATAAAGAATTGTTTAATCCTTTATTGAGAAATTTTGTTTAAAGGTAATAAAAAACCTCACTCATTTATTGTCACATGTGGTCAAATAAGAATGGGTTATAAGAGACATTTTATATCTCCAGTACTTACAAAATGAAACGCTATACAAAAAATCCGTCCATAAAACTAAAAGAAACCTTTAAAATCATACCCGACATTAAAGTAAATCTCTAAACACGCCCGATTAATAGAATGATAAAGCAGCAAGGGACACTGTCCAGGCTCTGTTTTTTTGAAGGGAGAAATTTGAAGCTGTCGCCACTTTTGCGTTCCGTTCGGTTCCGTACTTATAAAACAATGTAATTTACCGATTAAAAAATTAATTTTATTTAAGGCAATGTCAAGGATTACAGTCCTACTTACATAAATTTATATTTTTAATATTTAAAAATATCAGTCTATATAAATATAGTGAATATAACAAACAATCTATTTTTCCATAATCTTTCAAGTTTTTTTCCCATTTAAAGTCAGTTTAAGATAAAAACCTATCCGTAAATAATGTAAAAAAATATCAGAATCATTCTTTATTTAAATTTTGAAGGAAATGCGTAGAATGATAACTAATTTTTCAAAATTAACATGTTCAGACAACATAAATCTAAAAAAAGAGTATAATTAATTTTGCAGTTAAACTGAAAAAAAGATTCGTTTTCGAGTATGTGGCAATCGTTACCTACAAGTATACAAGATAATACGTTTTTTTGAAAGATAAATTAACTTCTAGAGAAGTTATTATTTTTGATTCTACAAATGATTCATACAAAGATTTCATGCAGACAAAAAATTATTTTTATCCAATAAATAATTGAATAATAAAATCAGCATTTAAAAATAAAAAAACAAATAATAAAATACTGCCATAAATTAATAAGTATTTATGTTTTTTTTTTTTCCATTGCCGTTCACTTTATAATTCCGCATAAGGTAAATGAGGAAGTAACATGATGATTTTAGAAATCATAGCTAATTTAAATGTCTGCGGGAGGTTTGATGATTTAAGACGTAAAGAACTTGTATTAAATTATATCTAACTACATAATAGTAATTACTTGGGGGCAAATCATATAAAAATGAGGCAACCACTTGTTACGTTACTAAAAATAGCAATACATTATCTATTTTATAATATGATGCCAATTAAAATATAATTTTCTAACTACCTCTAAAATACAAGTCATTCATTAAACGTTGATCTGAAATTCATACTCAGGTATTATTGTTTTAATTTAATTAAAGTTACAAATAAATATTCAGGTTTGTAAAAATTTATCATCATATTAAATTTAAAAAATTTTATTAATTCATTGTCTAAGAAGTACTACACTGAAATTTTATAATTATTTTAAATTAAATTTAAAAAAATCTGATGTGGACACCAAATGACTTCCTTGTACGCCTATTAAATTAAATATACACAATTTTTTTAATGAAAAGTACATAAAATTTTATTTCACTGATAACTTCTGTTCTGATATTTTTTCATATTTTTTTTTTTTTTTTTATTGTTACTATTGAATTATTATTTATGTAAAAAATTTTACAATCAGAGGTTAATAATTATAAAGAAATCAATATATTTAAATTTTAAAAAAAGTTAAAAAAAAAGGGAGATGAGGTCTGATTCGAACTGATGTGCCCTCCCTTTGTATGGTTCAAATATTTCATTAATTAAAACTTTATTTGGCTATAACTCTGGAACCAATGAAATGAAGTATTACTTATGATATATCGTTGAAAAGCTCTCAATGAGAGTTTATTACTGCAGTTAAGAAAAAGTTCAAAATCCAAATTTTGGGGAATTTGGGCTTTTTGAACACATTTGGTCGATTCGATTGCAATCAAAAGGGAAACTGCACAATTAAATGTTACAACAGTCCTAAATCCAAAATTTCAACATACTACGGCTAATCGTTTTTGAGTTATGCAAGATATAAATGTACGTACGTACATACATACTTACAGACGTCACGCCGAAACTTGTAAAAATAGATTTAGGGATGGTCAAAATGATATTTCCGTTGAAATCTGAAAACCTAAATTTTTGCTGATCACAATACTTCCTTTATTTTGTACAAGGAAGTAAAATATGTTACTGTACGGAAAATAAATGTAACAAAATTTGTTAAATCAACTTCCAATTTCTATTAAAAAAACTGGAGAAATGAAATACCCCTCAGCCATAGTCATTGGCACTACGTAACAGCAGATGAGCGGACAATAAGTAGTACATTCGATCTCTCAGAAATACTATCCTTTCTTTCCTGTTTAGCCTCCGGTAACTACCGTTTAGATAATTCTTCAGAGGATGAATGAGGATGATATGTATGAGTGTAAATGAAGTGTAGTCTTGTACATTCTCAGTTCGACCATTCCTGAGATGTGTGGTTAATTGAAACCCAACCACCAAAGAACACCGGTATCCACGATCTAGTATCAGAAAGACTATCCAGTAGGGAATAACCGGTAATTAACCTTCAATCCGGAACACTGCAAAGTTTTACCATTGGTCGGTCGAGAAGGGCCCAGTTACTCTTTTTCTTGTTCTAATCTTTGCATCTTCCTTACTTTACCTACCGTTTGAAATACCATCGGATAAGTAACAAAATTCTAAAAATGTCTGTAATACAACGTTTATCTTTTTCCGTGGTAGACCACATCATGCTAGACCAAAAGGCCTTCAGCGAATGGACTGTAAGGGACTCGCGCCGGGAGAGAGATGCAATTACCTTGCTATACTCCCTAGCAGTGGCGGCTCATAGCTAAAATTACTGGGGGTGCTGTCCCACAAAATTCTTTTTAAGGCCATGATTAAAGTTTTCTGTAAAATAAAAGAACCGAAAAATGAATCAAATAGAATAGCTGGAAGCAGGATAATAATCTAATTCTACACTATCATATTCAAGAATATGGTACGCGGTTTTAAGCACATTGTGCTTAATCATTTTTTAATTTTCAGATAATATTTATTATTAATTATTTTTTCAGATAATCTTTTAATATTATTAGATAATAACTTAATAAAATATCCGCTTAAAAATACTACAGTCCAGTGGTGCTTAATTTAAATTTCTATGTACATAGAAACAAATACATAATTAGTTTTTACTAATTACCTTCTCTTTCGCCCTTCCAGGGTGTTTTTGGACAGATCTGGCAATCAAAGAGCCTTTGCTTTCCACCATCTTCTGATCACTACTGAAAAACCAACTAAACCGCTTTTATATTTCTTCCACCGACTAAACTAGAAAAGGGAGTGAACAAGGAACGTTCCATACACGCGGATTAAAAAAACCCTTCCACCAGCACGCCAGGGTCGAAACTGCGGTAGCGACAGATATTACTCTCTCTCCCTCGCAGCCTTGCGTGCAACTTCCTATGTCCGCATGCGCACAACAGCCAAACACTACGTAGCTGGAACTGTGAAGCACACAGTTCCGTACAAAGGTTTTTGTATGTTTTTCGTAAACTCGGTGATGGCTACTGACATTAAGCTTAAGGATTATACATTGTACAAGTATAAAGAAAGAATTAAAGAAAAAAGGACTCTATATATATTAAATGTTATCGATAATATCAAGTGGAAATAGGGGGTGTTGAAGTTCCAGTGTCTATACGCGAGCCGCCAATGCTCCCGAGGATAACCCAAGTAATGACATTTCAAACTGATCTGTAAGGATTGGAATGCATCCACAATTCCGTCCATAAACAAAACAAATATAGAACCACCATTAAATAATCAAATACCAGTCCAGTACTAATAAAGATCCAGCAGCAAGGAACTGATGTACAGGCTCTGCGATGAATAGGGGGATATGTAATCTCTGTTATTCTTTAATTCCGTTCCGTTCCTATTACTCCATAATTTTCTGTCATATTTTATTATACTTAACTTTATTCTTATCGTTTTCATACGGTTTTTATCTCTTAACAATGAATATTATCTCTTAATCTTTCAGTATGTTTTCTTACTAATTTTCAGTTTCCAATTAAAAAACAATAACATTAACGAATCTTGATGATTTTAAATTTCTTTTTGGTTCGATACTCCATTCACAAATCTCTCTTTTCAAAATATTTGTTACCTATTACATATAAAATAAAAAAAAAGTGTCCAGAATGAAGTATATCCTCTCCTCACTCACTCCCTTTCTTCTTGGAATATCCTTTGATTGTATGCAACTCTAATCGACAGTTATCAAATTTTTGTAAATTTTATGTTATGATAAACTTTATTTGTTCTTATAAATTCAACAAAATTTATTATTTTTTATTAATAGGGTTCCCGAAGGAAACTAGGAGCTTGAATTAAAATCATATAAATAAGGTAGTTTTTAATAATAAATTATAAAACCTTTGTACATTCTGGTGCCGAATGAAAAGCAGTTTCGTTAGCGTAAGATCATAAAAGAGGTCCCCAGCAAAGTCTAGATAAGATAATAATTCTCTTTCTTAATTCCTATTTCTTACAATTCTTAAAAAAAAGCAATTCAGATTAAAATAACAATTATTCACAAATTTATTTTAAAAGATATTCTACACTATTAGACAACTAATGATTAATTGTTTTCATAAAATTTCCCGTATAACAAAGTAAGTAGAAAGCTGAAATAAAATACAGTCATCACCTCGCTATTCACGTTTAGTCAATCTAAAGTTTAATATAACGAGGATGCAAATGGTTGCAGATTTATTTAATTTTACATTGAGTTTCACTGGAGAAAGTAAGTTTTATAATGTTGTATATCATAAACAGCATACTGTAGTTAAAATCTGACGCTCATTTTGTTTACTGAATAATTCTTTTTACCATAACCAACAATTTATATTTCAGTGTGCAACAATAGAAATTACATTTTATTTTAATGTGGTCATTCAACTTTAGTCAAACCAGCAATTTTAACCTATATTAATCGTGCTGAAATTTTTAATATACGATTTGGTTTTTGTTCTTAGTTATTAATTTGTTTATATATATTCCATAAAATTGAAGTCAATACTTTAATACTTAAATTCATTTCTCAATGCCTAAAATATCTGAAGATCGAAAAAATTACAATTTTATTCATGTGCATATTAAGTTATTAAAATTTTTTATTAATTAATTTTTTCGTGATTTTTAAAAATATTCTTACTGAAATTTTGCTTCTTCAAAACGATTTTTTTTCGTAAATTAATTAAAAAAATATTTTAATATAGTTAAAATTTATATTCACTAGCCCAGTCATTAAAATTAACTAATTCCAATACATAATTTTTGTAGTTTAAATATAACTAATTCATTATAAAACAAGAGATAAATATTAAAAATTAAAAACACGACCACAAGAAAGAACATTTCTGACAAACATTTTTCTTTAATATAGGATAATTACTAATATAGGGTAATTAAAGAGCGTTCGAGTGACAATTTCGTATTAGTATTTGTATATAATGTAATTTTGTTTGCAAACTTTTTAAATTTATTTAAACATGTATATACATAATTATGTAGCCTATGATACTTCCAGTAACGTAAGGATTCCAACGCGGGGTCATACATCTAAGTCGGTTCAGCCGTTAAGCTTCTACGATGGAGCAAACATACATGCATACACGTTACCTTTTTTGGCAGTCGTGTAAAAAAGGTTCGCTCTCAAGAAGATAGAAATTCACAAAATCACAGTAAATATCATAATTAGTTTTAATAAATTATAAATCATTACATTCTACCGCTAGGATAAATTTGATAAAATTTTAACTTGTATATATTAGTAAACAAATAGAAGTAAAAATTAAAAAAAAAAATCATAGAAAAACAAAAAAAAACTCAGCCAAAACATATTTGAAAAAATATATTTTTTACTTTGATCACAAATACTATGCAGCACTTAAAACTAAAAATAATGTTATATATATAAATGTGAGTATGTGGGGGGGGGGTGTATATGTATGTGTGTGTACGCGCGCGCGTGTATTAGTATTACCTTTAAATTAGTTTAATTATCTTTACCTCGATTATACCTTCGATAAAAAGTACAAACTCATCCAGTAGCTCAAAAGAATTTATAGCTTAAAATATAACGACTTTTGTTGTTGCATTTTCTGGGTCAAATTATTAATTTTATTAAAAAAAATTAGCGACAGTATTACAAAGCTTGGGGAAAATAATAAACAAAATTTATTTAATATCTAGTTAGTTACAACTAACTAAACACATAATCGATAAAGAAATACAAAAGAAGAGACATGAATAGCTGGAAAAACTCTTTATAAAAAAAAGGTAAAATTCATAAAAATTAATGAAAATAATCAACTTTAATGATTAGAGTGTGATATACAAAATTTTTATTTCTTAACGAGTGATACTCGTTACGTGTGATACAAGTTTTTGTTTGATGTATACATTTTATTATACCAAGTGATCATTTGAAAAGTTACCGCATTTATTATTCGACAGCTATCAGTACCATCGTATTTCTGTTTATAGGCATGCATTTCATTCTCGGGGGAACTTTTTTTAAACTATTTTCAAAGGGGTCGAACACCGTTACACTTACCCCAATTCAAACATTTTAAATGGCAACGGTAACATTTAATTACCTTAACTGACAACCCGAAAAAAATAATGAATTTTGATGAAAAGAAAATTAAAATCCGCCCACCCCTTCGCTCGGTAGGTGCGAAAAACCGTTTGGGGTAGTACTTTTTTTAAATTTCAATCCAACAAAAATAAATATAAAATTACGCGATATAACTTCTTAAACAATTTTAATCTGTGGATTAAATGGCGAAAATTATTTTTAAAATATCAATACAAAATTTCGTCCTTAAATTGTTTCTAAATTTTCAAGGGTTGAAAACTTATTATTTTTAAATGAGACGATGTACCTTGTGAGCCCTCATTGGAAGGCCCTTTGAATGACGAGTAATTTGGTACAAATAAAATAAAAATTGGTTCACTGGTATTGTAGTTATGATTAGAAATGTGTTTTGTTTTTTTTTTTTTACATTATGTTAGGATTTTTTTAGGTTATATTAGGATACCCACAGCATTAGGTCTGAAATCGTCCGTTCTTCTTAAAAAAAATATGGGTTTAGGTTTCTGCATCACTGAAAAAACGTTCTGATAAACACAGCATTATAACATCAGTTAAACATACGAAAAACCAATACCTACTTTTTTGCTGGTAACATGTTGAAGTATTTAAGTATACTTATTACTTCATGTTAAGTATTTACGTATAATGTTTAATTAATTTTCATACGCTATAAAATTCCATTTTCATATTGACACCGCACAAGCTTGAAGCTTATGTGGCACAAACTAGAAGCTAATGTGGCGAAATCATCATGCAAAAAAAAAAAATATTTTATGATGGAATAAGTACTACATAATGTGTGACATACAGTCGTTTTAATGAAACATCCATAAACAAGTTGAGCGTGTTTGTAAATTTAAAACGAACATAAACTGGTCTGCTTTGCTGTCACTTTTCATAATAACTTCTTATTTAGTCTTAGTGGAAATTACAGTCAAGTTAATGAGATTCAGAGTAATAGCTGCAAGAGGAGAAAAAATCTTGTAATGCCTCTGTACAAATTATATATGTGGTTACTTCAATATAAAATCAAATTTAAAAAATATCAAATTTTTAATTAAAAAATCTATATTAGTAATACTTCAGCTGAAATGCAAGTTATCAAAATAAGATATTCCTACTATTATACATTCACTATCAGAGCAATCTAAAAATACACCTAAAAGACAAATGAGAGGCCCTGGTGTACCTATGGTTTGGTGTGAACCAAAACTATTACATTAGCGATTGTTACTTTTATGTAACTAAAATGTCAGGAATTTCTATGAAACTTAAATATGTTTGTATCCTTCATTACCAATAGTCATCAGATCAATGCTTCACAGAAAAGCCCTTTCAGTTTCCGAGGTCCCACAAAACGTTTCGTCTGAAAATAGTGATGGAGTAAGATATTATGGAAGAAGATAATAATGATCCAGTTTTTGAAATATAATCCAATGATCTACAATTTATTTCTCAAAGCGAGTTGAATGAGAGCACTAGGTGTTTTAACTTTTACAAATATCAAGCTGAATTTTCCGATCAAGATATTAAGGCTAGATTGTATTTCGTAACCGTCAGAAAAATATTTTTAAGTACTTTGCTAATGAAAATATTTTTCTTTTTTGTATTAATACTGAAAACGTTATGTTATAATTATGACAAGCTTTTAAATTTGAGAAAAGGCACGTTTTTGTAGATTTAACTAAGAGTAGTTTAAAAGGTATTCTGTTACATAATCGCATTAAATATCCCTTTGTACCAATTTTTTAAGGTATTAATATTAAAAAGACAGAATTTTATGGAAACGAATATAAAATAATAAATTATAGAAAGGGTATATAAAAAATGTGTGTGTGTGTGTGTGTGTGTGCGTGTGTGTGTGTTTGTATTTGAAGATTTATAATACCTCTTGTTAGGAATGCAGTTACGGTATAAGTACAGCTGCTTTTTAAGGAAGAGCTGAGCTTCCAATCAAATTTATGATGAAAGTGGAAGAAAAAAGATAATATAACTTCGGTTGAAAAAACAAATTGTTCATATGCATGTAGTTAAACCTGAAAAATTACTTTTGCTGCCCTTTAACTACAAAATGAAATCGATTTAAAAAAAAACTGTAAAAACACTAATGAAAAAGGACAGTCACGATTTTCTGTATTTCATGAAAAAATTTCTAAATATAATGAAGGAAAATTTCATTGGTTCATGAAAGGATATATGTACAAGTCCATCTTGAAGGATATGTAACTTGCTGCTTGGACAGTTCTTTAAGCGAAGATGTTCTTGTTGCCAATAAGCACAAAATATCAGGATGTTGTGGAAAACTTACAAGAGCCGTTCGGAAAGCCTAACAAGAAAACAAAAAAGTTTTTCACAATTTCTTTAATTTTTCAACGTTATCACCCTGCAATTCCATACATTTAGACCTACAACTTTTCCGATTTTTTAACACCCTCGGTATAATGCAGTTGTCAGCTTTAACCTTATTATTTAAAATTAATTTTCGTCCAGCAAAGCAAAATGTTTGCTGATTTGGAAAGAGGAAGAAATCGCCGGGGGCGAAATCTGGCGAACACAGGGCATGTGAAAATACTTCAAAGCATATATCATGGAGTTTTGGAGCAACATTTAAACAAGAATTGTGTGAATTATCGTGGTGAAAGAGCTCTTTTTTGGCCAATGTGGACATTTAGGTTTGCCAGTTTTGGTTTCCATTACCGTTCACTTTATAATTCCGCATAAGGTAAATGAGGAAGTAACATAGTGATTTTAGAATCCATAGCTAATTTAAATGTCTGCGGGAGGTTTGATGATTTAAGACGTAAAAAACTTGTATTACATTATATCTAACTACATAATAGTAATTACTCGGGGGCAAATCATTTAAAAATGAGGCAACCACTTGTTACGTTACTAAAATTAGCAATACATTATCTCTTTTATAATATGATGCCAATTAAAATATAATTTTTTAACTGCCTCTAAAATACTAGCCGTTCATTAAACGTTGATCTGAAATTCATACTCAGGTATTATTGTTTTAATTTAATTAATGTTACAAATAAATAATCAAATTTGTAAAAGTTTATCATCATATTAAATTTAAAAAACTTTATTCGTAGTCTAAGAAAAAAAAATCTGATGTGGACACCACATGACTTCCTTGTACGCCTATTAAATTAAATATACACAATTTTTTTAAATGAAAAGTACATAAATTTTTATTTCTGATATTTTTTTTTATTATTATAGAATTATTATTTATTATAAAAAATTTTACAATCAGAGGTTAATAATTATAAAGAAATCAATATATTTAAATTTTTTTTAAAAAGTTAAAAAAGGGGAGATGAAGTCTGATTTGAATTGATGTGCCTTCCCTTCGTAAGATTCAAATATTTCATTAATTAAAATTTTATTTGGCTATAACTCTGCAACCAATGAAAAGAAGTATCACTTATGATATATCGTTGAAAAGCTCTCAATGAGGGCTTATTACTGCAGTTAAGAAATAAAGAGGGCTTTTTGGACACTTTTGGTCCAGTCGATTGCAGTCAAAAGAGGAGATACACTACTAGGCTACTAGGGCTGTTACAACAGCCCTAAATCCAAAATGTCAACACCCTACGGCTAATCGTTTTTGAGTTAGGCGAGATAAGTACGTACGTACAGACGTCACGCCGAAACTAGTCAAAATTGATTCAGGGATGATCAAAATGGATATTTCCGTTGAAATATGAAAACCGAAATTTTTCGAGATCACAGTACTTCCTTTACTTCGTGCAAAGAAGTAAAAATACTTGAACAACGTTTTAAAAGCATGAAGTTTACAAATAAAAATACCGAACCAAATTTAATAAATGTAACGTTTAAAAGTTTACGTCATTAGGCGTTAGTTACCTTATTGGCCACCTTCAATGACCGGTGTTGTTGTCCTTACCCTACTATAAGCTGACATAATTTATTTTTATTGTGTTTTACAGACATACATATATTCAGAGTACAAATACATCAATGTATTACGCACATAATTTTCTCCGGAGTGAAGGTTGCAAAAATAGCCTGCGTTGTACATGGTTTTTAAGGTTTTACATTTATGGCGATGTAATCATTAAACTTATGTACATATATTACTCAACAATCCATACAGAATTGTAGTACAAACTGCTTTGTTCTGACTTCAAATCTATATCCAGTGAAGTAGAATAATTAACACAAAATAAATAACTTGGTTTTACGGTAATTTTAAGTATTAGAAAATTGAACTTTTATCTTCAACATGACGACAGATTTATCGGAAGCTGTTCTTTGCATTTTTCTCAAACAAAGGTTACTGTTATTTCATACGAAACATTTTTATCGATTATTTTTTAGTAATTTTATAATCAATTTTCATTGTTATAACGATCGTTCAGTACATAAACGTTACGTGTATAGAAGAACTATAGCATAAGTGAAAAAATAGATTGTCACTCACTGTTGCAGAAATTTACGTGTACTGGTTAACCAAAGGATCATGGAAATTTTGCTGCAGAAAGAAAATTTGATGTAGCAGAATTCTGCATTTGTGAATGGCGAAAGATACAAAATAAATTTCGTGTAGGTGGTAATAACAAGAGGCGGAAAAAGGCGAGATTTATGGAAATAGAAGAAAAAAATTCCAACGCATAAATGAGAGGTACGTCAGTTTGGGTACGCGATTTCTACAGAAATTTGTCAGATGAAATCCCTGCACTGCAAATCGTCGATATCTGCGTAAACCAAACGTTTATAACAAAAACTCCGTAAATTCTCCACAAACTGGTTGGCTAACACAACTCACCCGACTACATCATTTTTGTCAAGGTTAGGAAACCGTCTTTGATACAGATTTGTGAATGAATTATTTGACTGACACAGAAATACCGGATAATTTTATTAACAAATCGTTCAAGAAATTTTGTACTTCGAACGCTCTCCACGGAAGTGAGGATCATTATTTGTAATTAAATGATTACGAGCTCACCGGGTTGGTCTAGTGGTGAACGCGTCTTCCCAAATCAGCTGATTTGGAAATCGAACGTTCCAGCGCTCAAATCCTAGTAAAGTCAGTTATTTTTACACAGATTTGAATACTAGATCGTAGATACCGGTTCTCTTTGGTGGTTGGGTTTCAATTAACTACACATCTCAGGAATGGTCGAACTGAGACTGTATAAGACTACACTTCATTTAAACTCATACATATCATCCTCTGAAATATTAGCTGAACGGTAATTACCGGAGGCTAAACAGGAAAAGAAAGAATTAAGTGATTACGAAGATAATGTTACTAATGATGGAAACTTGAGGACTAATAATTGTATGTTTTAATTAAATATTTACTGCACAAACTAATTACTGTGCTAATTACTGATATACGTTCAAACTTCAATGGCGATTTTGTTAATAAAATCTAAAAAAGTAACAATATTTTTTTTAAATTTTTCACTTTTCTTAGGTGCGGGAAGTACATAAATAAGATAATTATAGAATTTAAACTATGTTTCTTCATTTAAAACTTCGTTATTTTATATTCATAACATTTAAGAGTGTTATGATATAACGTGTAATGTATTTTTTTAAATGTACAACTACTTGCTATTTTTCGTTTACGTGTGTATGTACATATATATATAAAATAGATTCCCAACAGCTACAATAATTAATTAAGTAAACACGTTTCGCAAAAAGTTCACTTAAAAAGAAAGCAATAATTCGATAAATTTTTTTCACATTAATATCAAAAAAGGTAATCATAAAATAACACTAAATAATGAGCAAATAACAATACCACCACATAAAAAAACACCACCAAAGAAAAGTCAATTATTCTAAGTAACAGTAGAATGATCAACAGAACCTTATTTTACAATGAATATAAAAAAGGACTGATGAAAAAAGAGCTCACGGTAATTTAATAAGTACATAACAGAGTAATAACTATTACATAGCATAAAATACGCTTATAAATAACGTAATACATAAAATCAATTTCAGATGGTATAATGAACAGATTGTACTATATATAAGGATTTAAATAAAAGCTTTTCACTTATCTATATACATCTAAAAATGAATGTTTGTTTGTCCCGTTTGCGTTCCTATACAATTCTCCGTTTGCTATGAAACTTTGGCGAGTTGTTGTGCGCACGCCTGAGAAGGTTTCAGAATTATTTTGGACCCGCTAGGGTGACGCTGGGGTCGAGATATTTTGATAAATTGTATTTATGGTCCGATTTGGCTCATATTCAGGATATGTGTTACTTACGTACAAAGAAATACCTCTGGAAAAAATGGACCCGCTAGATAGTGCTGGGGTTGAGATATTTGGAAAAACTTCATTTACGGTCCGATTTGACTCATAATCAGAATATATATTAATTCCGTGAAAAAAAATATTTTTGCGAAAGAAAGACCCGCTACGTGGCGCCGGTGTCGAGATATTGACGAAACAAACAAAGAAAAAAACAAACAGACTTTCTTCAAGGCAATGTTCATATTTGTGTGACTAAAAAATTATTGCACCGGTTTGCGCGCGGGTTTTTGCAAAATAGTCCGCGTTTTTCGGAGAAGGTTTAAAGCTATTGAAATCCGATCTGACTAGTAGAAAGAAAGTTATGGGTATTTTGAATTTTAGGCCTCAGATTAATATTAGAAGGATGATTAAAGAAAAAAAAACAACATACTTGGCATTTATAGACCTAGAAAAGGCATTCGATAACGTAGACTGGAATAAAATGTTCAGCATTTTAAAAAAATTAGGGTTCAAATACAGAAATAGAAGAACGATTGCTAACATTTACAGGAACCAAACAGCAACAGTAATAATGGAAGAACATAAGAAAGAAGCCGTAATAAGAAAGGGAGTCCGACAAGGATGTTCCCTATCACCGTTACTTTTTAATCTTTACATAGAACTAGCAATTAATGATGTTAAAGAACTATTTAGATCCGAAGTAACAGTACAAATTGAAAAGATAAAGATGCTACGATTTGCTAATGGAATAGTAATTCTAGCTGAGAATAAAAAGGGTTTAGAAGAAACAATGAACGGCATGAATTTCCTACGCAAGAAATACCACATGAAAATAAACAAGAATAAAACGAAAGTAATGAAATGTAGTAGAAATAATGAAGATGGACCACTGAATGTGAAAATAGGAAGAGAAAGGATTATGGAGGTAGACGAATTTTGTTATTTGGGAAGTAGAATTACTAAAGATGGACGAAGTAGGAGTGACATAAAATGCCGAATAGCATAGGCGAAACGAGCTCTCAGACAGAAATATAATTTGTTTACATAAAAAATTAATTTAAACGTCAGGAAAAGATTTTTTAAAGTATATATTTGGAGCGTCGCTTTATATGGAAGTGAAACTTGGACGATCAGAGTACCTGACAAGAAAGGATTGGAAGTTTATGAAATGTGGTGCTATTGGAGAATGTTAAAAATCAAGTAGGTGGATAAAAAGACAAATGAAGAGGTGTAGCAGCAAATCGATGAAGACAGAAGCATTTGGAAAAATATAGTTAAAAGAAGAGGCAGACTCGTAGGCCACATATTAAGGCATCCTGGAATAGTCGCTTTTATATTAGAGGGTCAGGTAGAAGGAAAAAATTGTGTAGGCAGGCAACGTTTGGAATATGTAAAACAAATTGTTAGGGATGTGGGATGTAGGGGGTATACCGAAATGAAACAACTAGCACTAGATAGGAAATCTTGGAGAGCTGCTTCAAACCAGTCAAATGACTGAAGACAAAAAAAAAATTTGAACCGGTTACTATGTTTAGAGCAGTTTGAATTAAATTCGATAGGTAGTGCTGTTTTGACAATTGAATTTATCTATATTCTGACTTTTATAAAGTGAAAGGTTAAATTTTGTGAAGTTCCGTATGTTCAGTTTTTTAATGTTTTATCAAACTTTCAATTGTGTTCATTTATATATATATATATATATACACACACTCAAATCTAGCAATAACGAAGCATTCCCGGGTCTGCTAGTAATTTATATTAAAAACATTACTAACAATAAATATATAAAACCGTTATAAAGTATCATTATATAACAAATAATAAAAATAAATCCATCCTTAATATTTATATTAAAGTAGATGTTTATAGAATAAAATATGGAAAAAAAAAACAACAAAAATATTTAAATGGGTACGACCAATATGAGATGATGGTTTATAAAATATCAATAGTATTTACATACATGTAAGAACGCCAATGAAATCTCCAAACACGTGGATTATATTATAAAAATCTGGCAAAGAATTGCATAATTTTCCAGACTATAAGTAATAAAAACTGAAAGAGTTAGAGCCAATAAACAAACAACAGTATATGTATTCTTAGCGGTGAGGAATAGACTTTTAAAGTCAAGATTAACAATTTTCTTAAGTAAAGTTTTCACTAAGTCAACACCCCGTTCAATAAAGGATTATAAGAAAAAGAGTATTTCAAAAACATTATTCTTCATTTTACGTACGGGGGTCTACATTTTTTTAAATGCTATTTTAAAGCTATTAAGTAATGTCTACATTTTTTTTAAATGTAGACATTGCTTAATAGCTCTATATATGAAGGATAAACATACATTTTTTTTTGGAAAAATATTTAAACCGAAGGAAGATACAGGAAAAGAGTAAAAAATCATACATTTCAATTTTAAAAGTGGAGGTTGATTATTGAAAAAAACTTTTTTTGGATCATAGAAAGTCTATCCCGACGTTCTCTCGGGAATTTCATAACTTATTCTACTCGTGAAAATATTGGAAAAAATTCACATAAACTTATGTCCTAAAATGCTTCGTTTGTGAGTTTCGACTTGTGAAAGATTTCGCTAGAATTTCAGCTATACCGTTAAAATGAGGACGTACTGAATTTTTAGGACGTTAATTAAAAAGAGAAATTAGTAATTTCTTATGGTTTTGACGAAAAATCGAATGAAATAGACCCCAGAACTCCATTTACAATAGTTTTTGATAAATCTGAGGTGAAAAACCAATAAATTTGGCTAAAAAAAATCCTGTTTTTTTTTTATGTTTGACGTACAATAATTTTGTTATATGGGAAATAAATACATAAAACCTTTAAACAAAACTTTGTAAAGAATTTCATTTTGAACAAAATGGTTTAAAATAGGTCGAATACAACAAAGAATTTTCTTGATTTTTCCAGTCAAAAACCATAAGAAATCATTGATTCTGTCTCTTAATTAAGTACTAAAAATTTCAGTACAACCTCATTTTACCGGGGTAACTGAAATCTGAGCGAAATCTTGCACTGCCGTAACTCGCAAACGAAGCATTTTAGGAAATACGTTTATAGGAATTTTTTCTAATATTTTCCCGAGTAAAATAGGTTCCGGGAGAATTTCGTGATACAGTTTGTATATGCATTATAGGTAACAAATTTGCTTAAATAAAGTTTTTCTCTAAAATCTCTCGAAGAGAATTTAAATTGTTTTTATTGCAATATCCGCCGATTCCCCTTAACGAATTCTGAAAAATTTAATATAATTAATGTCCCACATATAGAAATATTTGAGCCAAATTTGAAGAAAATCGATTCTGTCAATCGTGTGATATAAGGAAAAAAGTAATCCGACACATACATTATATGTACGCATATACGCATATATATTAATATGTACGCATATACATTTTTTTTTCATTCCCTAAATGAACTAATTGGACCCTAAAACTAAAAGATTTGCAAATAAAATCCCGATACTCAATTTTTTACCAGATCATATTTTCTCTTGTAATATAGCTATTCTAGCTGTATTCGTGGGAAAGTAAAAATAGAAAGAAACATCTTTTCTTAAAAACGGATGATTTATCGTTATTACAAGTTAATAATAAACGTCCTACTTTTAAAATATATCATATAATAAAAAAAGTACGAATAATATTATAATAAATAAAATAATCAGAGAAATCTTATATTTTATTAGTTATAATCCAAATTTAATTTTAATTAAAAGAAACAAGTTATAACAGGATTCTATATTCCGCCAACAGAAGCAAAACTAAAAGGTTATGTGAAAGAAGACAGATGATCTCTTCTGATAATTTATTTAAAAATTTATAATTTTTTTTTGTAGATATTTTTTTTTTTTTTTGCATATACACACGTCTGATGAAGTAGAGTTTGCTAAGAAATCGATTAAAGATAAATAAATTACAAAAACAGTAAAGTGAGTTACAAGCATATATTTAATATGATTTTACTACTAGAATGAATTATAATAAATAATTCAAAACGGTTAAAGGGAATATATATGAGTATATTTTTTACTTCACCTTATACTGACAATAATAAATACTTTGGTTATTTAAATTTATTTAAAAAATAACGCTAAAATAACAGATTATCCTTCATTAGATACTTCATTTCCATTTATAATCACACGTATTCAATTTTTAACATTAAACAAATTGTTTTTTTATTATATTATTCTTACTTAGTTTATGTTAATTTCTAAAGTATTAATTTATATTCAACAAATCTATTTAACTATATTTAGTTGACTTAAGTCTACATGTCTTGTTTACAGATACTTTCAGTACTTACTCTACTTCAGTGAATTATAACTAAATGAAGCAAACAGAAATGCCTATCGGTTGAGATATGACAGCGTGTGACCGAAGCATAGATCTTATTCTTAGGCGGAGCTTGTATAAAAAAAAATAATTAATTTTTTATGTAAATTTCCTTTAATAAAATACTTTTTTCGACTAAAATAAATATGATTTTATCACACAATATTGACAGTAATATCTAAATCCAACACACGTTTCTTAATTTACAACTTTTGATTAAATATTAGATAAAAATATAGCTTTTATATCCATTTTTTCTGAAAATTACAGCTATTTATAGCTACAAGTATGCAGTTTCTAGAAGCTCTAGTCCAATTAACAACTCATTAAAAGTTTTAAATTGGTATTATCGGAAAATGTGTTCACGGAAAGAAATAAAACCGGATTAAGTAGGTATTAATCCGGTAATTTGAAGTCGTGTTTCAAAATGCTGTATTTGTAGATGACCTGATACTATCATTAAAATTGTACTATGCAGCAATTACTATTAACAAGAGTATAGCAGAAGACTCAAAGTATTTAAACGACTGGGAAAATACATGTTAGTAACAAGATATAAATATTAAAAGTTAAAAAACTAGACAGCCAAAAAAAAAAAAAACACGTGACAAATACTGCTTTTTAATATGGGATAATTAAAGAGCGTGCGGATGACAATTTTGTAAATAGTATTTTTGTATAGTACAATTTTTTTTAATTCACTTAAACACACACATATATATATATATATATATATATTTATTTATTTATTTATTTATAAAGCCTATGCCATTCACTGTAACGTAAGTATTCCAACGCGGAGTTATACATCTAAATCGGTTCAGCCGTCGAGCTGCTACGGTGAAACAAACATCCATACACCCTAAATATATTACACTTCATTTTGGGCAGTTTTGAAATAATTAATTATCAAATAATCACATTTAAGGTCTTATAATTTGAAAACATTTCACTTCAGAAATACTGAATAACGTATTATGGAAGGGAAGTGAGAAAAATATGAAAAAATGGCAAATAAAGAAAATATGTTGTAATTATTAAAAAAATCAATTATCTGAGGGTAAAGAAAGTCAATATATCAACTATATTAAAATTTGGTATATTAAAAGATAAAAAAACCAAATAAAAACGAAACAATAAAGCTCAGAACTGAGGAGGAGAAATAGATTATTGATGTTCTTGAATTTGAAACGGATTGCACTAAACAGATACATCTACACTAGTTCTTTATTTTGACTTGTAATAATCGAAAATATACGTTTTCAAAGGAAGGTATATTTTTCGCAACAAGTAACTAAGATGAAATTTTACAGAAAACCAACGACATTTATATACTGGTTTTATAATGACTATTAAATAGATCGTAAAGTTATTATTTTTAAATATTAAACCTTGTCAATTTAAAAAAAAATCTTCAACAAATAAATTAAAGACAAATTACTGATAAAACTTACACAGAAAGAAGTACAGTAATTTTCAATAAAAACGTGCTCAAGTTTGATTTAACATAGGCAAGGTAATTTGCCACGTTCCGCTTAATAATGCTGCAATCAGTTGTGAAGATACTTGACAACAGTTTTTTAATTATACTAAATAAAAATTCTTAAGATAGTAATAATAATTAGCTCCACCTCAAACACGTGTATAAGATAATGCATTTAAATTACAAAAATTTCATTTATCTTACAATAATTGCAAAAAAAAAACTGATGTCGACACCACATGACTTCCTTGTAGACCTATTAGATTACATCTACACATTTTTAAAAGTACATAGAATTTTATTTCATTAATAAGTCTATTTTTTTAAATTTTATTATCATTGAACTATTTCTTGAATTTTTTTTTTTTCAATCCGAGGTTAATAATGATTAATAAATCAATATATTTAAATTAAAAAAAAAAAAAAAATTAAAAAAACGGAGATGAAGTCGGATTCAAACCGATGTGCCTTCCCCTTATAAGATCCAAATATTTCATTAATTAAAATTTTATTTAGCTATAACTCTGGAACCAATGAAAATAGGTACCACTAACGTTGAAAAGCTCTCAATGAGGGCTTATTACTGCAGTTAAAAAAGAGTCCAAAATCCAATTTTTTTTAATTTTGGGCTATTTTGGACCCTTTTGGTCCAATCCAAAACTTCAACATTTTACAGCTAATCTTTTTTGAGTTATGCGAGATAGGTACATATACGTACGTACAGACGTCACACCGAAACAAGTCAAAATAGATATTTCCGATGAAATCTGAAAACCGAAGTGATCTTTCGTGATCTTGCGATCACGAAAGATTTCGGTTTTAGCAATACTTCCTTTACTTCGAACAAGGTAGTAAAAATAAATAACTTTTTAAATGTTTTATTTTAATATATTGCCTAAAACACCACTAACTGTTTTAAGTTCAAATTACATTTTCAAAATTGTTCAGCCTCAAGCCGAAAATGTCTGAGACAATACCGTTAATTGAGATCTAAAGATCTAAGTAAATTGATATAATGAGCACCCTAATCAATTTTTAAATAATTATTTATTTACAAACACATATAAAGGTTTAGAGAGATTATAAACTAATTTGAACTTGTTTTCTCAACGAAGCTCTTCGTTAAAAAATATTAATATTATAAAAATAGAATGTTAATTATTCAACCAAACAATACTTATCATCGCAAGGTTTGAGAAATGTCATAACATATCAAAAAAATACTAAACTTTATTTTCTTTCGATAAATCATTTTTATAATTTTACCTTCCCGAAGAATATACCAAGAATATTAAAGGGGAAAGTATGGTGATCATGTAAAAAATGGGGTATCAATTTTTTTAAAATCTTTACGTCCATCTACATCAAAACAACATATGTATGTAGGTATGTGCGTACTGACGTACGAATTTGTGTTGCATTGCATTTGGTCTTATATACCAGGATTGACCGATTGAACAAATTTTCTTCAAATTTGGCTCAAATATTTCTATATATGGAGTATTAATCATATTAATCTTTTTCCAAAATTCGTTAACGGAGTGGTGAGATATCAATTTCGATTTTCTTCACGAGAGAAAACATTATTGAAACAAATTTGTTACCTACAATGCTTACACAAATAATCCACCAAAAAAACTTTTTCAAACAATCAACCCCCACCTCTTAAAATTGAAATATATTTTTTTGTTTTTTTTCTCTATCTCCCTTAAATTAAAATGTAAAAAAAAATTTGAAAGTTTGTACTTCATATATAAAGCTATCAAGAAGTCTTTATAACTTTTTAAAATTACAGACCTCGTTCGTAAAATGCAGAAAAGTTTTTTTTAATATTCTTTCTCTTATTTTAACTTTTATTAAAGGGTATGTTGGGTTTAGAGAAACCTTTATTTAAGCAAATTTGTTAAGCTCATCCTATATATGAATATATATATTTTTTTAATTCTTAAAATGTATTCCGCACATCTAAAAATGATATATTCTGGGTTTTTTGTGTCAAACTATTTTAATTATTATTAAAAAAACCTTTTTTTTGTATTTTTCTTCGTCACTTAAACGGCTAGACTTACTGGCGTACCCGAGAAAGTTATTCAATACTTTGCCAACTTTTTTTCACGTTACTATTTCATTAATTAATACACAATTATTTACTTAATTCATTAATTAATTAATTCATAAAATATCTACACTATAAAACATTTTAGTTGAATGTCCTTTTATATAAACACAAAGTTTTGCGATTAATAATACATTATTAAGTACATTATTATTGTTTACAATTAAAATCTTCAGAAACAGACTGAGTTTATAGGCAATTCAATATTTGATTATTAAAAATATAAAAAATGAATTAAGTTTCACCTTACTGAGTCACTACCATTCTTCAATGGAAAGGAAATGAGCTTAAATATATGAAAAGAAAATATATATGGACGGAAGGAAGGTTAAAATCACTGTATTGCTACTTTCCAAAACATGATGAGAAAGAAAGTGCAAGGAAATAACAACTTTCAATACTGTACAACATGATCGAGTTTTCATATATATCGAGTTTTATACTATACCGTAGAATAAATGTCCAGTACTTGTTAAATTTATTTACAGGTCAATATTCAACCATAAACATAAATAGAGATTACTAAATGTTTTAAAGTAATTTAAAAACCTCATAGATGCTTGGGTAACAGGTTTTTAAGCAAATTAATAAAATAAAAAGATTTCAGGTACTGAGAAACAAACCTCGGGCCGATATTATTTTTACTTCAACATTTTTTTGGTCCATGTTAACTGGTAATTATGATCAACCAGCGAGGTTTCTGACTGCTATCATATTGAATGTATCTGTATAAATAATTATTAATAGAAACATTATCTTGTATAAAACAATCGATTTAAATAACTGTTTTTACACTTTAATTATTAAACCGTAGTATTACTTTAAATGTAATTCCAGTTGAAAATTGATGCGTTTTAAAATAGTAAACAATTAAAAATTTCGATAATCTAACCTATAGTTTAGCAGTTATTGTAACAAATTGAAGTCAATGTTCTCAAATTCAACGCATAATGGAAATCAAAAAATTTATATTAAGACAGGATTATCGTAATTTTCCGTTTATTAGAAAGGTCAAAGAAAGAAAAGTAATAATAAAATAATTACAAGGATCATTTTTTCTTTAATGGTCCTTTAAGGTAACAGACCTTAAAATATTGTTCGCCTTCCTTTTTTTACTAAAACACTAACATATAAAATAAATTTACCATTGTTTATCGATAAACCGAACAAATCGAATTTGGAATGTAAAATTAATTCTTTCCATAGTATTTGAAAATGCGATTTAACTTCTTTAACAATTTTCAGATATTTCTCTCTTACCGCTGTAGCTTCTTTAGCTTGTTGTAACGATATTATGCTTTTACTCTCGTACTCCTTCTTTCTTAATTAAAATTCTTCTTCTTCATCTTCTTGTTTCCTTTTATTTAAGCAAGAAAATTTAAGTTTTACAAGCGGAGTCATTTCTTGCACGTTGTAAATACTTAAATTGCTGTTTATATTTAAGCTTTTACTGTTTACAAATGGAATACATTTTTCGTAATCTATTAAGCTTCTTCTGTTAAATCCACATCTTCTAGTAAACTTGTAGGTTTAGAAAATTATATTCTACTGAATTTAATGTATACTCCATGCACAGTTTCTTTCTTTTTACCTTTTGGGCTATCTAAAATTTCTAGATAATTCATCGGTAAAAGGTTAGTTAAAACTAAACACATTACTTAAATACTAAAAAATTAAAATTACATTACTTAAAAATAAAAGACTACTTTTTCTCTTTTTTTGTGTTTTTTAGAAGTGTAATGTTGTAACAAACAATTTTACCTGTTTTATTGTTAACCTAATGTGCATAATTTAAAATGTTTTTGTAAAAAATACAATAAGCCAGTTATTTAAGAACCACAAGTTTTTGTTCACTGTTCTGCAAGAGATACAGAATAAAACGAAGCATCTTTAAAAATATTTTAGATTGTTTCTTAAAAACTTCTACGCAACTTCTAAAACGGATCTATAACTGAATAGTAAAATTCTACTTTGAAATTTTTGTTATAATTGTAAATTTTAACTTCCAAGCGTCTAAAATTGCAATGTCTGTTGGATTTTTCATTTTAAAAGTTTCTCCTAATCTCTTACCCGGATAGTGTAAAAAATTTACGATGTGGTTACCGTGTGTTTTATTTACTCCAGTAAAAGTTAAATGACAAACAAACTTATTATAAATCATAGTTCTTATGTTGGAATTAGGCCAAGTTAAGCAACTTAGTCCTATAGTGTTGTCATTTTTATCACTTAATTTCGAGTTATTATTCCCAGCAATGGAAAAATTGTAATTTTGGCTTAAATATGTTTCCATTTCTCTTTTATTAAAAATCCCTGTAAAATCCTGTATAATACCCAAATGTAAAATATAATAATCGTCTCTTCTAATTTTATTTAAAATTCCAGGTAAATCTTCTAAAAGAGCTATTTTAAAATCTGCAAATTCTTTATGTATATAATTATTATAAATTCACCTCTGTATCTGTCGAAAACAGCATCCAGCTTTTCTTCTCTTGAATTCTGTTTTAATTTTATACATTCTTATTTACAGTAAATTTTAGGTATTTTAGCCTTAACCCTACATCCTAATAAATTGTACTTGCATAACTAACCACGTAAGTACGTGTTACAAGAGCCACAAATTTCCTTTTTAAACATTAATGTTCCGTTTTCAAGTTTGCCATCTTCTCCATCAAAAATTTTTAAAAATCATTATATTGTCGCAAAAAGAGTCTACTGATGACTGAAACATTCCTTTTTTTATGGTAGTTATAGTATAGTTTATATAAACTATAATACAACTACCATAAAGCAGATATATGATTTAGCTGTAACAAGAAATCTTATATTTTGTGTAAAAATCATATTAATTATTCTAGCGTCGGATAATCTTTTTAAATCCGTTCCATATAAATCTTTCATTATTGTTTCTATTGTAGTTGGAACAGTATTCGTAATTACTTTTTGTTCCTTAATAGTTTTGCTTCTTTATTATAATAAAACATTTCTTTAACACCCCTATCGATTTTTCAACTACTTTTTTAGGTAGATTTCATAAGAAAGCTACCTATTGTAATGAGTACGACTGATTCGACTTCCGGAAAATTTCAACATATCTTCGCGTTTCACATCCCCAGATCCCAAAACCACCGTCAGTTCAAAAGTATATATGTATATATATATATATATATATATATATATATATATACATATATTTATATATATATATATATATATACATATATTTCACTTTCTTGTGGACGCGATAACAGCCGTAATTTTGCGCCAATCACTTTCAAATTGATACATAAATATAACGAACCATAATCGAACCATGGGGGTGGAAATGGGGTGGGGGCTTATTCAAAAAAACAAAAATTGCTATAACTTTCTTATTAAGTAAAATATCGAACTCGTTTTAAGTTCCTATTATTCTTTGTATAAGGGACCTAAAACCTATGTACGTAAAGTTTTTTGATTTCACCAACCATTGGACCGGGAGGGTGGAAAAAATGGGGTTTCCAAGACAAAACAAAACCACACCTCCCTTAATAGGCACAGTATCGAATCGATTTAAACTCTAAACATTACCTAAAACTAATTTTTGATATGACCAACCCTTACGGCAAGGATGACCAAAATGTTGCTGGAATTGTAAGAAGATGGGGCTTCTCGTATGCTAAACATGCGAAACTTTTTCACATGCAACCATTTGAAATTTTTCTTCACTCTGGAAATCTTTTTTATCCCCTACTTAGCACCGATGAAATCTATCTACGCCTTAAGGCGTGCCAAAAGGGATTTTTTATTTTCCAACTGCTTTCTCTTATTTTCCCTTACTTTATATTTTAACTACTTCCAGTAGTACTATTAGATTTTTGTGGAGATACCGTATAAGTATTTAAGTAGTTGAAAACTGGTAGTTCATTTCAAAGATTAGGCTAATTTTTTACTTATCTAAAGTGAAGGATTTTAATGGGCTGCGGTTTATGGAAATTATTTTAAGAAAATTCTAAGTCAAAATTATTTAAAGAGAAAGTCTAGATGGTTGCTCCAAATCATCACCCTTACTACTTATATGTGTGTGTGTGTATATATATATATTTATATATAATAGATAATGGAATATTAAATTAACTCTTTTAATGACTGAATTAGTAATAATTCAACCCACCGAGTTGGTCTAGTGGTAAACTCGTCATCGTAAATCAGCTGATTTCGAAGTCGAAGTTCTCAGGTTCAAATCCTAATAAAGGTAGTTAGTTTTTATTCGGATGTAATACTATTTCGTAGATATCGGTGTTCTTTGGAGGTTGGGTTTCAATTAACCACACGACTCGAATTTGTTAAAGAATACAAATTTACCGGTAGAATTACATTACAATGATAAGAGTCACTAATGACTTTAATTGTTGATGTGACATAAATAAAAGTATTAAAAAAATAATAATAATAAAAGATATAGTTATCATTTAATTAATAATTAATTGTAGAAATTACTGTTAAAGAAAAACATTGCTACAATACTATGCACGTAATCCGATTAATTAAATGTTGTGGTTAATGATGATAAAGTTTTATTAAATAAAATTTCTATTCTATTTATTTCTTGACTGTTTCATTCATGGATGATTGATAAAAATAACTCCATGACTGAAAACCGCGACTAACTTTCTCTGACGATTTAATGATTTTAATTTATGATTGAATTTAAACAATGTAATTTTTTGTTAAAGAATTAGCAAATAATTCTATTTTATAATAATATATTATTTGTAATCCCTGAGAGTTTTTTCTTCACAATCTAACTTCTTTTTAAGTTAGTATTGTACCGCCTTACGAAAGATTGTGAATCTAAATGTATACTAAGATAATTGTTAATTTACATAGAATTAATTGAATTCCAACGTTATTATCATAATCAGATTAAGTCAAATGTACACCCGTAGATTTAAAATTGTTTGGCAGCAGCAACGCAAATCGTTCACAAAATTAATATTAAATATTTTTTACAATGTTTATAGATTACAGGGTTTTATTATAAAAATTTATCCCTTATAATTTAACCCTTATCATATAATTTTAAACGTGTAAGAGAATAAATTTCTTTTTTAACGTGAATAAAAATATTAAATGATTAATAACATTAAAACATGGCATACTTGTAGTAACAGTAATAATTATTATTAGTAACGTAACAGTCTTAATTATAATTCAATATAAAATGTTATATAGCATTTCAACTGATTGTTCAGCTTTCTTAACACAATAAGATTTTCCTAATGAAGCACTGTGTAAAAAGAAGAAATGAATAACTAACAAAAGATAAAGAATACTTCTCATGTCTTGACCTTACTATTTATGATCTACTATTTGCAATTCAATAATATATGTTAATTTTTAAGGAAAGCCTAGTTACATTTAGACTGGGCAAACTGCATTACACGACCCACCGGGTTGGTCTAGTGGTGAACTCGTCTTCGAAAATCAGCTGATTTGGAAAGTCGAGCGTTCAAGTCCTATTAAAGGTAGTTTTATTTGGATTTGAATACTAGATCGTGAATATCGGTGTTCTTTGATGCTTGGGTTTAAATTAACCACACATTTCACAAATGATCGACCTGACACTGTACAAGACTGCACTTCATTTACACTCATACATATCATCTTCATTCATCCTCTTAAGTAAAACCTGGTGGTAATACCCGGAGGCTAAACAGGAAAAAGGAAACTGCAGTATAGAAATCCGTAATTTTTTTTATATGAAAGCACGCAGCGGTTCCTACGTAAATATTTTAATTTCACCATATAGGTTATAAAGCCTAGTTGCAAATCATCAATTCGGTAAACTAGATTTGTTTATACTAATAGGGCGAAGATTATATTAGAACTCCCATGACAGTTAATAAACACCGGAATTGTTAATCAACAAATTTAAATTCGTAGCCAATTAACACTGATTACTTTATAAACATTTTCGTAACAACGCAACAGTTTTACCTTACACGACTATATATTTATTTCCTGTAGAAAATTAGACCACGTAACTCATATCGTAAAAGTGAGTTTTAATTTCTTGGCGCCTTCTCGTTATCACAAATAAATAACAGACAACATTTTAAATACTTTATGAAATCTTTGTAACAACCGATTGAAAATTATTGATTAAAGATGCAATAAATAAAATATGATATTCGTTTTGTGTGCTACATAGAACTGGGAAACGATAATTAGTTATGATAAATATGTAGACCATTTATTAATTTAATTATGACTGAAATTGACCAACCGTAAACTAAGATAACGTCATTACTTGTTTTTAAGCATTACGTTCTTCCATGACGACAGTTCTTTGAGGTACTCGAATTGCAACCAAGCTTCCAAATGTCAGAGTCGTTCTATAATATTCCCAACTGTACGAAATAACTTCTCTTGATAAATAGACCATTACAATATTCTTTGAATCAGGTGTATTTCAATATTACTCCGTTATTTCTTTTAGTTGTTTATTACTCAGTATTTATTGTTATTTGTTTGGAATCATTATGTATTTATTGTTTTAAATACAATTTTTATTTACTGCTTATTTTTTTTGTTCTTTTTTTTTAATAAAGACCTTTTTTATCGTATTGTTTTAAACTTTTTCTACTGCATATTATTTATTTTATTACGCTATTATTATAAAATAATAGCTAGCTATAATTTATGAAAAATAATTAAGTAAATTTTACCTAAATACAGCAATAAATCAATTAACTAAAAATAGAATTGTATAAATTATTGTTATTTATTTAATGTATAAATGAATAAATTTCTATACTATTTTATTATTTACTGAATATCTTTTATACATTATTTTAACAACCTAAATAAATAATTATGTTAGTGTAGTACAGATATATTAATGTACATCAATCAATTTTAAGGGGCAGATATTTTATTCATTTTAATAATTTTGAAAATTTCTGAAGTATAATAATCATTAAGACAAAACGTAGTCGAATAAATGCAGTATTCAACTCTACCACTCTTAAAAATACTATTTCTGTATAGTTAACGTAAACAGAACTAATGCTGCTCTTCATTTGGCTAAACATTTCGTTTTGCTGAGTTACACAAGAGGTGCGATAATTTTTTTTTAAATAGTTAAAAAGCAGTACGTAGGAAAACTTAATCTTAAATTTAATGATTCCTTACTCATATTATCATAAGTCAATTATAAATATATTTTAAGAGTTGGAGATAAAATAAAACAATGTTTTACACGATTCAATGTAACACATTTATATTGGAGAACACACTACACGCAAATATCTGTACAATATGCAGATGAACATTTGTGGGAAAGGTTAAAGTCTGAAAGACAAAGACTTTGTAATAAGGTAACGTAATAAATTTATAGTTAACCTTGTAAACTATTGTCATGACCATGAGGTGTACCTTACTTATTATGACTCACATAATATAACTAAAAATATAGAAGAGGAGCATAGGACAAACAAACAATAAAAGACTTGAACCGGTACTATAATCAAAATTGAAGACAGTAAAATATGAAATTAAATAATCTACAGATAAATAAACTAACTCTCTCACCCATGTATAAACATAAACGATGTATAATTAACATAATAAAACAGATTATTAGTTGTTTATACTAAATAAATCATTTACTAGTTAGCAGATGCTAGAAAATAACAGTAATAATATTATGTTCACGTAATTAAAAAAAAAAAAAAATACAACAAAACATGTTTGTTTTCTATGCGGAACTTCTTTCTGTGTGGTTAAAAATTCACGGTCATCCGTGACCTCGGTCTCTATGAGAATGTAGCCAACGTAATATATGTTCTTCTTGTTTGTTATCTTGGTGAACTATTCTATTCTCTTACAGCGTACTTATTTTCTAAATAATAATAATTTACTATTTGTAAGGTAAAGTAATTAGAAATTATATAACTTTTCTTTTTTTTTGGAGGGCTTCATTTTTTAAAATTATATTTAATATGAATTTTATCATGTACTTACGATGGTTATTCCTATGACGTCAATTTAAAATAAAAATCGTGATAATGAAGTACACGTAAATAGTTCTTAGAATTGTATGAATTTTAACGATTGTAATTTAAAATAAAAATATTATATTCTCCAAACATTAAACAAGAATAAAAATCTCGTAAAACTTTTTTTTATTTGAAGAAGTAGATTCTACAGTAATGGATAGCATGATAAATGGGCTTATTCTACTCGTTGTGGCTATTTTTTCTTTAATTACAACTAAAAATTTGAAATTAACTTTTCAGGAGTTTTTCAAACCGAATGATGGATGTCGTAGAAATAAAAGTTTTCATTCAACTCCCGATTCGTTGTTTTTTTTTTTTTTTTTTTCAACTAACAGGTTAAAACTTTAAAAACATTTTAGAATTTCTTCTAAAAACGACAGTCTGAACGGTAAATAAAAATCGTAGTACTTATTAAAAAAAAAGTGTATAATATTTTACACAAACACACACACACACACACACACATACACACACACACACAGCGTTTCTAAATCGGTGAGCTGCTGTACTTTTTCGGATTCTACCTGAAAAAACTAAACAAAAAATATCTTTAGGAAAAATGGCTATTTCTCCTTCGTTCTCCTCGTGTCCGCCATTTTGTTATTTTTATATAAAAATTTATCTTTCAAGTTCAGATAAATGAATCACGTTAATAGTTGAGTCTTGGTAATAGTTTTAAAATTAGCAAAAAATAGGACTTAAATACTTCACAAATTACAAAATGGCAGCCATATTTATTTTTCAATCCGTTATACCTTCATAAATATTAGTTTTATCAAAATGTATGTTATTTCTAAAATATCAAGCCTTTTATTTTGAAAAAAGACATTTTATTTTTTTTAAATCGGTTAACAAATAGTCGAGTTATGGGAGAAAATTGATGTTGTAATTATGTGTCATAATTATTAGGTATATTATTGTGAAAAAATTATTACTTAATTTGATAATAATTAACAATACTATAATTACAACACAATTAATATTTAATCGAATTGAATGTAAAGTGGAGGTCATGAAAACAGACACAAAATTACATCAATTTTCTCCTACAAGTCGGCTGATTTTATAAAATAAAATGTCATTGCCTTGAAAATAAAAGGTTTAATAATTTAGCAAATAATATAAATTTTGATAAAACTAATATTTAGGAGGGAGATATAACGGATTAAAAATAAACATGGCCGCAATTTCGAAAAACTTGCGAAGGTATTTAAGTCCCGACTTTTTGCTAATTTTAAAACTTTATTACCAAGACGCTAATCAAATATTAATTTAATTCGTCTATTCGAACTTGAGATATAAATTTTTATGTACAAATTACAAAATGGTGGACATTGGAAGAATGAAGGAGAACTTGACGTTTTTCCTAGATATTTTTTGTTTAGTTTTATAAGTTCAATCTGGAATCGTATAGCCAGCCCACCATTTTATAAACACTCTGTATATCATTTTATCTTTAAACGTTCTATTATAATAATTTTAAACCAGTTTCCATTAGATAACTCGTTGTTTTAAAAATTAGATTTAAAAAGTCGCTTAAATGATATAGCATATCAGATTGTCAGCAGTGCTTCTCAAAACTAAATCAGGCCTAAATAGCCCTATTTATTAACAGTAATTAATTGATAAAAGTAAAGAATGCAATTTCATGATTGCCGGAAAAACCATACAGTAATTTTGTATGGAGGTAAGCTTTTAAAATTCCATCAATTCCAACACACCTAATTCACAATTATAGTCATTGTAACTTAGATGGGATTTATTTATATACCTTATTAATTTTTGGGACTTATTTATTTTAAATAAATAAAAAGATTTTTTTTAATGATCGAACGATGCAAAAATAATTCCAAATATCATTTAAAAAAAAAACACATTATTACTTATTTAAATATATCATAGTAAATAAATTAAAGATTACTTTTAAAAATAGATAATTAATTATCACGTTATAAGTAAATTTTTTTCTAATTTTACTAATAGTCTACCAGGTGTCCAAAAAACGACTCCATGGAATAAATTAAGTTTACCTTACTATGTTTAGAATCACAAACGTATAATTTTAATATATGAAAGTACAAAGTCTAAAACAGAGGAAGTAACCGTACTTTTGTAGTAGATAGTGTTCTTTAGAAAAAAATATAAAAATAAATACAACTTTGCAATAATCGTAAATGGTTTTTGTCATGCAAGTTTACGACCAACTTTACATTTCAAACACAACGAATCGGTGTTTATGTAAATACAAAGTGAATGGTGAATGAAAACTGATTTTTTTTTATTTTTAAACTTCTGTGCATACAATAAAAATCACTGAAAATCATAATTATTTACATTTTTAAACTAATTGTTAACTAATGGATAAAATGATGATGATGGTTTTTGAGTAGAACACTGTCTGCGATTAATATACGTATATACAAATACATTTTCAGAACACGAACAATTTTCGTATATATTATAAATATAGCGTTTTATGAATTTCTAATAAAACTTTCCAGATACATATACCTCCGATTAAAATAATGAAAAAAGTAATACAGAATGGATCCGGAAAATCCTAGTTTATTACTACAGCCGTTCAATCAAAGATTTCCCCCTCTTTTGTCCTCAAACAATAAAACACTGCGGTATTATATTTATCTCAACTCAATATACAAGGTGAAATTTAAGATTTAAAATGTTAATTTACGTAAAGATTCCAAAATATTAGTCCTAGAACTCGCATGGAATACGTTTTTAAGAAAACAAATGACTGCACAACTACCGATTGTATTCAGCGCATTTTCAATCGATCGACTTCATTTCACTTTATCTGACATTGTTTATCTTTTAGTACTGTATATTTAAATTTTATTTTCTACAAAATACTGTAACCGTCTTTGTAACATCATTATCTCCAATTTCTTTTCAGTCAGAATAAATGATAAAAATGATTTATGAGAAGTAATAAATTAAAATTTTTTATCTTAATTTTCAGAGATTTATATTTTTACTTCCTTGTACGAAGTAAAGGAAGTATTGTGATAGCGAAAAATTTCGGTTTTCATATTTTATCGGAAATATCTATCATTTTGACCATGCTGAATCCATTTTGACTAGTTTCGGCATTACGTCTGTACATACGTATGTATGTATTTATCTCGCATAACTCAAAAACAATTAGCCGTAAAATGTTGAAATTTTGGATTTAGGACTGTTTAACACCTAATTGTGCACTTCCCCTTTTAATTGCAATCGACTGGACCAAAAGTGTCCAAAAAAGCCCTCTTTATTTTTAAACTGCAGTAATAAGCCCTTTTTGAGAGCTTTTCAATGTTATATATCATAAGTGGTACTTTTTTTCATTGGTTAAATAGTTATAGTCAAATAAAATTTTAATTAATGAAATATTTGGTTCTTACAAGGGGAAGGCACATTGGTTCGAATCAGACTTCATCAACCTTTTTTTACATTCTTTTTTTTAAATTTAAATATATTGATTTATTAATAATTATTAACCTCTGATTGTAAAAAAAAATATTTACGATAAATAATAATTCAATAATAACAATAAAAAAAAACATGAAAAAAATATCAGAAGTTATTAATGAAATAAAATTTAATGTACTTTCATAAATTAAAAAAAAAATGTGTATACGTAATTTAATAGGAGTACAAGGAAGTCATATGGTGTCCATATCAGATTATTCTTAATATTTTCTAATAAATTTATAACTAATTATTTCATTTTTAAAAATACCTATCATGTTAATTCTTTATATCCATAACGTATCAACAACTTTAATAGTGAAAATCTTAAGTCACGGTAGAGAGACACAATTATTCATATAAAAAATAAAACCCGAAATCATCCCCCATACAACACCCTTCATCAATGGTCAGTTTATTACAGTACCAAATTGTTTTAAATTTTGAGGTTAGAAAAGAGCGAAAAGTTTTGACCAATGTATATTTGAAACAAAGAGTTTCCGGGCCCATTTTTTAAATAATTTTTTTCATTAATTAGGAGTACACTTATAAAAGAGTACTCGCAAAATTTAACAAGAACTTTTCATTGAATATTTAACATATTAGGTATTATAAGATTTTCCTACAATATGTATGATCTAATAATTCATTCGGTTTTATTTTTGTTACTTCATTTCCTGAAAGTTTTTGTTTATTTCAACTAAGCTTACAATTTTAACTTCTTGGACTAATTTTCGTTTCATTTTGTATATTTTATTCAAATAAGAAAAGTATTATTTTCACTTTTTTGAATTCCCCCCACCGTTATTTATGAAATACCATGAAAATTCAAATGTTAAATAAATTCTAATAGAATTATTTTATTTCAAAATAATCAATTAAATTATCCTTAAAATTTTTTCACGGATCATTAAATAAATATTACGACTACTTGAGTAATATTTTTACGTAGTATTAAAATATTATTTTACAGTTTTATTGATATTTTTTAATAAGTATTACAACATAATATTAGTTTCCTATGAGAAACATTATCGTCAGTATTGCGTTTCATTTGTTTTATTTTTTTGAATTCTGTTTGCATGATCTCTAATATTAACCATGAAATCCATTTTTTCTTAAATTATCTTTTCTGTTTTACTATTATCAACGTTGAAGATTCAAAATTTTAGCTGTATCTACACTGCACTCTGATAGTAAAGCATAGATATTAGGTAAAAAAAAAGAAAGTGTGTTAAATCAGCGGAAACACGGGTTTTGCAATCCGTTAGAGGATACTCAAGGATGGATAAGATAGACAATGAAACAATTAGACAAAGACCTACTGTAAGTGTTCATTAAGTGTTCATAAAAGTAAGCATTATCGAGAAAGACATGTGAATAAACAACAAGATTGCTTTCAGAGATTGGTTTAGAGATTATTTTAAGAAAATGGAAAATGTTCTTTATGTAATAAGGAGGAGAATTGCAGAAACGATTATTTTTTTTTATATAGGTCAACGAAAAGCTTAATTTCTCCATTAAATAGTAAGTCCATCGAAATTTGAATACTTGGATCAGTGTTTCTTGGACAAATGATATCAAAGGGGTTGTGCCCACCTCCGACTCCTGATTTATCCTGTCCTGACTTTTTCTTTTGAGGATACGTTAAGGATGCTGCTTGCAAAACTCATCCTCATCGCGTTCTGAATTGCAAAGCGAAGTTGAACGATGTGTCACTGCAATTCCTCAACAAACGCTACGATATGTTTTTAAGAGCATGCAACGTCGTATTCGATTATGTGAATCGCATAATGGAGGCCACTTACAACAACTATTGTAACTTACTTACTTTTCCCATAATGTTGCATCACTTTTGGAACAATTTGTATTAAAGAGCAAGTTTGTTACCCACACGCCTAACGCGCTCATTTGAAAATCAAATGTTAATTTCAAAAATCGTGCCCAGAAGTTTCCGGTTTCGACCAATGTGTGGTAAACACTATTTTTTTTGCAGTCGTATTTTTTTAAATTTAAAAAAAAATTAAAATTTGTTTTGAAAATATATACAAAGTAATAATATTTGTGATCAAATAGCGTGTAAAAAAATTCGTCCGGTGTTTAAAGAGGAAAATATTTTTTGCAAGCAAATGACATTTTTTTATGTACAGTATAAATAAAAGTTTTACATCATATTCATCATTTAATTATAGTATATAAGAAAAAAATATATATCAATCATAATACAATATACATTATTATGTAATATAATTGGGTTATATTTACAATCACATATTATGATTTTATCATTGCAATAATTATTATGATTAGACAAGGTTAAAATAAATAACATTGTGTAGGTACAGTATTTTATTTTTATGAATTCATTACCTTGTAAGGTTCCGGCTGATAGTACAATTATATGTATATGCTTAGCATACTAGTACTAGTACATATTTATGTACTAGTATGTACATATGTACATACTAGTACTATCTGTACTAGTATTACATACTAGTACATATATGTACGGAAAGAACACTTGGCTTTAGCACAAACCTTTTATCATTATTCTTGTTACTAGTAATAATCATTATCTGATTTATTATAGTATAAAATTGACCAGATTGTTCCTGTCACGCAAGTAAAATCAGGTAATGTAAGAAGTAAAAAAAAAAAATTTAATATATTATTGTATATGTTGATGTCTTATTTATATTTACCTACATTCATGTGTATTGATTGGTCAAGTTCATTAACCAATAAGGATATTAAAACCAATTTAGTTATTGAGTAGCAAAGATGGAATATTAATTTATAAACTAAAATATAAATAAAGAAAATATTCTTCATTTTAATTCAATCGTCAAGCGTATAAATGAGATTTAATTAGGAAAAACAAGTTTTTCTTTTTGAAAAACTTATAGTGGATGCGACTTGTTTTTACACGGTTGCCCAAAAAGAAGTGTAATTTATTTAGGGCATATATATGTATGTTTGTTCCTCCGCAGTAGCTTAGCGGCTGAACCGAGTTTGATGTATGACCCCGCGTTGGAATTCTTACGTTATCGGGAATGTCATAGGCTATATAAATTTACGTAAAATAATATTAAATAAGTTAAAAATATGTCTGTTTTATAATAATGGGCTTCTCGTGGGCACTGCGTGTAAGGCTAGAGTGGCGAGGTGATGCGAGCACCTCGTACGAGGCTAGACCAATCATCACCATTAACTGGTAATAAACGGACTGCACCTGGAACGCGGTTTTAGGAGATGCAATGTGGAGCTCTTATAGTATCTCTGTAAACAATCGTCCGATTTTCAAATTTCAAATGGGGTATTAGTTAGTAGATTCAAGGCTAACTTTTGCATTAATCAGATACACTCTCGATCTAACAGATCGCGGTTATCCGGAAATGTTATATCTTCGCGATTTTTAAAATTCAAACGGGGTATTTGCTTATTTGCTAGTATAATACAAAATCACGGTAGGAAAAAACCTGAACAAAACTTAACTGATCAGTTACTCAGAAATGGACCTTAATTAACCCTGATGAGCATAAGAATGTACTGTTTACAAAGCTACATCTTTTATTAGAAATTAAGGTGAAAGCACTATTTTATTAAATAGAATAGTGGATGACCAATCAACTTTTCAGTAGTTTTAATCTGTTAGATATATTTTTTAAGTTGTAGAAATAACTGGAATTTAAGGTTGTCTAATGTAAGTTATCACCTGGAGTTACATCTATAAGAAACGTTTGTCCTTCGATCAAAATTTTTAAATGCAGTCTGGGGCTCAGAATAGTAATTATCCTTCATTAAACAGCGGCAGTTTTTACATAAATATGTATGTATATATATATATTTAAATAAAGTGAATAAAAATTATATTACGTACAAAATTGTCACCCGCACGCTCTTTAATTATCCTATAATAAAGAATAAAGAATAATTATCCTATATTAAAGAACAATGTTTGTCAACATGTTTTTTTTTGGCAGTTGTATTTTTTATTTTTTTATATTTACTCTTGTTAAAAAATTAAAATAGTTATTTAATTTATTTATTATTTAACTTCCTTCTAGTACCAAATTAACCAACCGGAATGTACATTCCACAACCTTGTCTGTTTTACAAAATTCTACTAAAAACGACTTTTTTTATGCGTTTTAAAAAATCCTCATTTCGTAATTAAACCTATTTAATTATCAGAAGTTTTCCTGTAATACAAAGTTTTAAAATGCTCAATTATTTGTTTTATGACTTTTCTATTGTTCGTCCATGCCACAGTGTCAAAGCGTACCATATAAATATTTTCAGAAATCCCTAAATCGGTTTTTAATACCAGCGTATTTCTTTTCGGCGTAAAATCTCTTCCGGTCAAAGATCTATCTGATTTTGATATCTTCTTTAATCCCACAATTTTTCAACCCCTAAATAATGATATTTTAAGATTTTTATTATTATTTTCTGTTATATGTATATTTTATTCCAAAATTATCCTTTCTATGTAATTCATAACTTTTATATTAATTAAGAACTTTATATATCAAAGCAATGAACCGAACTTTACTATAATACATTAGTTTATATAGTTTTAGTCAAAATAGAATCATGTACGAATCTTTAGTTTTTATTTTTTAGTTGACACCGCACTAGTACTGTTTTGATTATAGCCGTTTTTTTCATAAAAAAAATTGCAATAAAAAAATAATCATAATAGTAATACACATAGTAAAAAAAATGTATTTTTTATAACCACTTCTTTATTTTAGAAGAATTCTTTTCACGTTCATAGAATCATTCCATTATCGTTTTAAAGGAATTTACCGTATCCAAAAAAAAATCCAATAAGGAAATAGTTGAAGGTCAAACAGGTTTAATTTTACTCACTTCTTAAAATTCTTGAGACTTTTTATTACGAACAGGATGGTCAACAGATGGTTAGGAAAGTGGAAAAATAGTTAAAATACGAGTAGTATTTTTTGAAGAACAGAAAACTATTGATTTTAGAAAAAACTTTACTAGACTTTTAAAATGACAGTATTTCCTACAATTTTATTCTTTTTTTTTCTATTTAATAACAAAGTAACAGAGATGTGACGTTCTTAATTTTTTTTTAACTTTTTTAGTTTTAAGTTTTCTATTGTCCCCCCGCTTTAAGAGTTTCTTAAGTTGATACTTCACGATTTACATTAAAAATGCATAAATTACGCAACTAAAAGTTCTTATGCAGATGGTCTTAAATTAGATTTTTTAAACCTATCTCTGAAGAACTTATAGCAATTAAAAAACATACCGAAGACCTTGGCTTACGACTACAGATTAAAACCGACACTGAAAAAACTTTCTTTAGACTTAACAATTACGCTAACAGTCCTAAGGCTACTAACTCCACAAATGATCAACAACTTAAAATCTGTGAAATACGTTTACAAGGAAGATGTTTATTCCGCTTCCTCACTGTTACCGTTATCTTTGTTACGATCATCATGATAAAAGTATTTGCGCCGATGACCACCAAATTGAAGAAACTTGTACAGAAACTGTAAACCCAATAAAACCTTCTAAAGTAGGACAGATAAGATCACCTACACTAATCAATAATTCAATCTGTATTCTACTTGAATCATTCGAAATTTATGAAAAGAGGAAGGAGGGTACCACTGAAAGTATTGCACCACATAATCGTAACAAAGGAGTCCATAAAAAGAAAAAAGGCAAAGAAATAAAGGTGAAGAATATTTTAGTGTTATGACAAATAAAATTGTTCCTGCTACAAATAAACCTAAAGAAAGATGCAATGGAGAAATCTGTGAAAAGTTTATTCTTTAGTATTTAGAAATGCCTCGAAGAAAAGAAAAAGAAATTTAGAGGTATTTTTTGGAACTCCAAGCCTACAGCTTCAGAGAGATTACATAGCGAGGAATGTAAAACAAAAAGAAAACAGGTGATAAGAAGATTATAGACGAAGATACACTTTAAAGTACTTTTTGCCGAAAGAAAATTGTGAAATTTCAATATGTAAAAAATTATTTTTAAATAAATTGGGTGTTTCTGAAAAAATTGTTCATACAGCACTGCTCTATATAACAGAATCTGGCACTATATAACAGGTAAAAATGGGCGGTCGCCCAACAGAGTTAAAAAACCGGACAAAGCTATCCGTGAAACAATAAAGCCAGATTATTGCCGTTCATCGACTTCAAAAGGAAACAGACTTAAGCATGTATAAAATGATGGATATATTCAACAGCGAACATGGACAACAGGAATCACTACCAGTTACTATACCTTCAGTAATGTGTTTAATGAGAAGATCCACATCCTAAGAAGGACCAATGTACACTTTGTATAATGTATAGAAGTGGCGATGGGGAAAAAAAAGGAAGGGCTTGAAAATTGAAATCAAAGTCGGATAGAATACGGCAGAAGTGGGTAATTCAGGTGAATTACAGTTAATATTTTGAGATTAAAATATCAGCACGTTTGAGACTGCATCAAACCAGTTAAATTACTTTTAAAATAAAAAGATTTTTCATAATTATCACGGAATTCATTAGAACTTCGTCGGTAAGTCTTTATTGTTTGTTTAACCTCCGGGTCCGCAGTTAAGCGATTTTCTCCGCCGAGGATGAGATGAATACTTTGTAGCGTGTGTAAAAAATGCCATGCCTGACCAGGATTCGAACCCAGGACCTCCAGGTGAAAGGCCGAGACGCTACCACTCGTGCCACGGAGGCCGGTTGTCGGTAACAGTCGTCTGCAGAGGGCGAAGTCAATGACCTACGTTTACAGTTCTAAACATGACCTAACGTAACAGTGAAATGTGAATATGGGAAAAAAATAATCGTGTAAACATTATAATTCAGTTGAATTAGATTTGTAATAAAGAATACTTTCAAAAAATACCTCGAATTTTGTTAGACAACGGTTTTAATTCCATTTAATGAACCGCGGGACTTGAATATGTAATTTTATTCAATTTTTACGGTATTTTTACGAATCACGCCGCTAGTTAGCAGTACTTGATAGTACTAGGTAGCGTACAAAAACTTTATCATATACTTGAAATAATAGAATTTAAAAGAAAATACACTGCAGCTTGTTTTAATAGTAAATGCTCTTATGTAAATGAAAGTACTGAAAATGAAACAATTTTTTTAATTCCCATCACTTCTTTAAAAAAAAATTAAAAGTATTAGTTTGCAAGAGATTATACTAATTTTATTAAAAAAGGAATAAATAAAACAGAAATATAAATACGATACTGACATCAAAAAAAGTAAGACACTATATTTCTATTGCGAAAATCTGTTATTAATTTAGAATTTTGTTTAAAAAACATGTTAAATATATGTTATAGATAATATATATAAACAATAATAAGATATAATAAACGATGTTTAAGCGTTCCACGCAAAATATATAAAAATTTGTTACAAAACTTTTACCGGCCCGATTTCATTTATTAAACAACGAATAATAATAATAAGAATTGTATTATTTGTAAAAATGTGATACGTATTGTTTAATAAATTAAATCGGGCCGGTAAGAGTTTTGTAACAATTTTTTATATTTCTTGCATGGAACGCTTTAACATCGTTTATTATCTATTATTGTATATCTAATGTTTATTACATATATTTAAAGGTATTTTTTTAAACAAAAATCTAAATTAATAACGGATACTGATAATAGAAATGTTATTTCTTACCTTTTTTGATATCAGTATCGTTTTGTTAAAATTATATATGTTTATATTACACAAATGTTTGTTTTTTGAGCGAAAGAAATATCTGCAAGACTCTTACCGTACAGTTTCCAATTTCATTGTAATTTTTTTGGATATGATTTTAATTAATTACGTTAAACGTAAAATATAAACCTACAAATTAAAAATAATTTGATGCAAATGTATGTTTTTTTTATTAATAAACTTACCTAACGTTATAATTTATTTCCCGATATAGTTTTAACTTACCATCATATGTCTCTGACATGCAGAGATATAAAATTATTTATAATGGATAATGGACCACCGAAGTTTATATAAAATAATGTTTACATCGATTAACGTAATGGTACATCCAATAAAGAAGCGACATGACGTCCGGTTTTTAAAAGCAAATATAATTAATTGAATCGGCAAGCAGTAATATTATACATTCAAAATAACGTTTACTATTTGTTATTATAACACGCCTACCTTATTTTCAAAAGAATAAAAAGAATTAAATCGTGTATTTATACGTAATCCTTCAACAATAAATGATAATATTCATTTAGGACTCTTAACATTAAGGCCTCCCACGAATAATATGTCGAAGTAATATTATTTAATATGACAACCAACATTCATAAAATATTAAAATCTCCATCGCTCCAGTACACCTTTTTCAACTTTCCATTTTCGGAGAGTGAACGTTATACCGATTTCCATTGCTAATCTAAATTCAGTGACACAGATTCAACCGATTATGTGAGAATTACGCACATCGACAATTCTGTACAAATTGATATTTATCGTAATTTTTCGCTTATTAGATTTGAGCATCCACATACATAAAAAGAACGATCATACTTCATCCTTAAGGTGCGTAAAAGAAGGTATTAAAATCATAATAAATAGAGACCGGATTATATGCAATTGCATATGCACTTGCACAATAAGCCCATCCTCACCGGTTATTGTATATTTTCGCTATATTTACAATATTTTTCGGTAGGGTACCTTGTTAATAAATGAAATCTTACTTTATATCCGGCCAAACCTATTAACTGCACGGCTCTTAGAGAGCACTTAGAAGCCACGGAACGGTACCACTGATTTTTTATGTTTACAAAAGTAACAAAATGTTAAATAATTGTTAACTATCGAATTTATCGATATGTTATTCAACTACTTACTAACTGTATGCTGATTTTGAAATAATAAAACTAAAAATTACTATTTTTTTATTATTTAAAGTTGTATATTATGACACTTTTCATGCACATTTGCATGCATTATTATTTGCATTTCAAGCTTTTTATGTTGCATATAATCCGGTCTCTAACAATAAAGTAAAATAGTATATTTTCTTAATTGTAGTATTTATTAAAAGTATAATAACACTGTTTAAACAGAAACTACATAATGTAAATTTTAAAAAATGCCCTTAACAATTATAAAATAAAATATAGACCCTTGCTGATTGGATCATTTAGATAATTACAGTGTATGCAGAACTCTCAACGTACGCGATTGTTATGACTGATTATATTAACACATCGCCGTTTTACAATCATTCACTAAAACCTTAAACGTATTAATTAGGCTTTAAATACTTACTTGTAAAAAATATAACATAATCATTAAAGTTCAGAAGTACGGGATAAAATTGAACTATAAAGAAAAAAATACGGTTTTTATTATCATTTTTCTTTTTCTTTAGAACAACATTTTAATAAAAAAAATGAATTTATACAAAAAAGTTATTTATATTTGTATATACTAGCCCTTCCCGTGTAGCAAGAGCATTTTAATAAAAAAATAAATGAATTTTTACAAAAAAATTATATATACGTGTGTATAGTAGTCCTTCCCGTCTAGTCAGGGCCACCACTATGTTCGTTATTCTCGCAGATGTGGGAATAATACTGATAACTAACAATTAAGTATACAGACTACAAATACCTGAAAAAGAAGCTAAATTACAAAAGACAGTATAATAGTAACTAAAGTACTAAGTACACAGACTTTTGACGAGGAAAAATTCACATCACCCCCAAAGAAGCTAGGGCTTCGAGCTGCAGATTAAAATCTTTTCTGGAAATAATATGTATATATCCTAAAAACCTGAAAGCAATCAGTCGATTGGTTCTCGCGTGATGACAGACAGAACCCACCGCACACTTCCGCATTTTTATATTATTAGATATATTCATATATACTCTTGTATATATATATAAATATATATATATATATATATATATATATATATATAAATAATAATAATTTATATATATATAAATTATCTATTAAATTTACATTTTATGTATCAATTATTTTATTTAAAAAAATGATTAACTTTTAAAAGAAACAGTATTGAACACTTATTTTAAAGAAAGAAAACAACAGACTGTTGTTTTCTTTTAAAAACAACAGTTTTTAAATACGTAAAGAATGAGAAATTCTTTACATATTTTCTAGAAATTTATCTTTATTTTTATTTCTAGAAATAAATGACAGGTATAAAAGAGTAAAAATAAAAACTATGTCATCAATACCAAGATATAAAAATAACACTAAAGATAAAACAAATATTCTTCGGTAAACAGTAATAACTATAATTCTTACACTATCATTGTGACGTTTACTAGACAGTGATGATAATGTCATCCTCTGTTCCCCCTCTTAGGTTCCTTCCCAGGTCACTCATTCCATTGGATATATCTACCAGGTCTAGCACATAGAAACGTTTTAGTCACCGGATGTCATCGCTCTTGTTCAATAAATTTACTGCCAGATAATTTACGTGTTTGTCTAACCTCTGCTTATACCACGAGCTAATTTTTTGGATCTCTTCATAAACAGGTTATTCTAGATAGTCACGAATTTCTCTACCTCTAACAAACCACGGCGCGTCTATTATGGTCCTTACCAATTTATTTTGGAATTTTTTAATCGTCTCAATATTGCTGTTGCATAGTTGGATCCCATACGTCCATATACGTTTAAGGGTAACTCTGTAGATCAACCGTTTATTAGATAACGATAACTAACCCACCGGGTTGGTCTAGTTGTGAACTCGTCATCGTAAATCAGCTGATTTCGAAGTCGAGAGTTCTAAAGTTCAAATCGTAGTAAAGGCAGTTACTTTTACACGGCTTTCATTACCAAATCGTGGATAAGGGTGTTTTTTTGGTGGTTGGGTCTCAATTAACCACACATCTCAGGAATGGTCGACCTCAGATTGTATGAGACTGCACTTCATTTACATTGATACATATGATCCTCTGAAGTAATACTTTACGGTGGTTCCGGAGGGTAAACAGAAAAAGAGAGTTAACGATAACTGTGAATTTCTACCTACCAACCACTTTAGTTCCCTATACTTAATATTTAATTATTTTTTTTAAATTTCCTTCGTATAATAAAAGAGTAATTAATTATAAACTAAAGCAGTGATTAACAAAGATTACTTTGATGATTTTTTGTCATATTATTTTATGTATTTACTACTTATTTACTTATTTATATTTTCCCAATAATCAAAAAAAAAAAAAATTTCATAAACTCGCCCGTCATTATTTTGGATTAATAAAAAAGTAATTAAAGCAAATACTAAATAAAGAAAAAATGAATGTATTAAAACAATATTCTTAATTAAGGATAAAATTTGATTTTAATAAATTAATTTCTTATGGTAACTAAATGAAATTTTGATTTACGTTTAGCAATGTATTGATTTTAAATTTATTACCCTGAAAAAAAATTAAGAAGTATACTACTATTTACTGATTAAATCTTAATATCTATTTCAAAGAAATAACTTCTGAATAATTAAGATAAACAATTTTAATACAGGAAACAATATTGTGGTCACGAAAATTCGTAGAATTTTCATCTAGTAATTCTTTTATCGGAAAGTTGCAGAATTATCTTTTTTTTAAAGTAAAAAATACTTAGTAAAATTATTATTATAATCATGTATAATGCTGCACCTAATTACTGAAAACGGAATATCCATATAGAAAAAAAAACTATTTTGTTATAAAACGAATAAATATTTACTGAAATTATTTTAGATTTTTGAAGTACTCGTAAATTATCAGTAGACATGAAAATTAACATTAGAATCCATTATTAAGTATAAAATGTCAACACAGAACACAGAATTATTAGTCAGTCAGTTGACTGGTTTGATGTTAATCTTCTTCATTCATTTCTTAATAATGACGTTAATCCTTTAACAATAATATGTTTATTACACCTTGCATCTATTTTCTGTTTTATTTGTACTCTACTGCAAACTTGTCATAATAGTTATTAAATTTCCATGCGCTTCCATGACGAAAGTTCTAACAAAGTTGATAGTTTATTAAACCCCTACAAAATTTTCACGTAAATTCTTTCCCTTTTTAAAATTACCTAATGAAAATATTGTTACATATGGAATGCAAAAGTGGTGGGAGTATCACAAATTCTCCATTCGAATCGCACAGCCTGGACAGTGTCTCTTGCTGCTGTATGATTCTGTAATCGGGCGTGTTTCAAGGGTTTATTTTAATGACGGGCCTAAATTTCAAGTTTTGTTATATTTTATGGACGGATTTGTGATTAGCATTCCATATCCGTTTGGACCAGCGTTGTCAAACCCATTTCTGGGTCCGACCGCGGGAGACTAGGCTTTTAAAACCTGTGCTCCCGACGTAATTCCCCTTCAGACCGTCCACTGAAGTCCTTTCGGTGATAACGCTTCATAGGCTAGCAGGAATACGCCATAGTTGTTTGGAGGGAGCAATGGACCCCCTTCTCCGGAGGGAGTCGCAATTGCTAATTTAATTAAATGTAAGTATTAAACATTTTTTTTTTTAAGGTATGGATATAGGAGAAGATCTTCATCTACTTCTTCGGTGGCTGCCCTTCACGCTGCTTCTCTGCTGGGGTCTTTTTCCGGACTCCAGTCCGTGACGGCGGGTCGCGTAGTCGGTCTTCTTTTTTCTTTTTCTTCTTCAGATGACCTCTTCGTTCTTCTTTGGCCTACACTTTCCGAGACTCAGCAGTAATCGAAATTACTCGTTACATATGTGTTTTATATATATTATACATTAATGTTGCTTTTTTTTAATAAATAGTTATTATTTTTAAGTAATTCTTGTAAGAACAGAAAAATATTATAGCAGTCCCTTAATTTTTGCCGGTTTTTAATCGAGATAAAAGAGGAAATTTCCTCAAATAGTTTTATTTTTAATTATTTTAACATGCAGTAAGCCTATTAACAGGATGTAAATCGGTCTCAATCTACCGTAACGAACAGGTCTCTTCTTTCACCACATAAATCTTCCATTATTGTCATTTCTATTACACAGTTTCCAATTCTTACACAGTTACCCAGAAACCACCTCTTTTAATCCTTCTTTAAATTATATAATCACTTCTATTGGCAGTTTTTCCATTATTCATATTTTTTTATTGTTTGTAGTATAACTTCTGATTTTAATATTGTCGCTTCTACCTTCATTCTCTTCTATTCGTCCTGATCTTCCATCATTTAAGTATATCTTCTTCTATAACACTACTCTATTTTCAACTAGCAGTTTTTTAATGCCTATACTCTTCCAGAAGGACAGTATTAAAATGATAGAAACAAAACCAAAACATTAAGTACAAAATACTAATTTTATAAATAATTATAATCTGTTCCTAGGATGCAATTTTCTAAATTAAATTACTGTAAATGAAAAAAAGAATGATTTCTTCATTTTGAAATTCACTGAACAATTAATTTTTATTTCCTTGTACGAAGTAAAGGAAGTACTGCGATCGCGAAAAATCTCGCTTTTCAGACTTCAACGGAAATAGCCATTTTGACCATCCCTGAATCCTTTTTGACCAGTTCCGGTGTGACGTCTGTCCGCACGTATGTACGTATCTCGCACAACTCAAAAATGATTAACCGTAGCATGTTTAAATTTTGGATTTAGGACTGTTGTAACATCTAGTTGTGCACATCCCATTTTTATTGTAATTGACTGAACCAAAAGTGTCAAAAAAAGCCCAAAATCCCCAAAAATTTGGATTTTTTCTTAACTGCAGTAATAAGCCCTCATTGAGAGCTTTTCAACGATAAATCATAAGTGGTACTTATTTTCATTGGTTCCAGAGTTACAGCCAAATAAAATTTTAATTAATGAAATATTTGGATCAAAGGGAAGGCACATCGGTTCGAATCAGACTTCATTACCTTTATTTTTTGTTACCTTTTTTTTACTTTAAATATATTGCTTTGTTAATAAATTAACCTCTGATTGTAAAAAAATATATATACGATAAATAATAATTTAATAATAACAATAAAAAAAGAAAATATGAAAAAACATCAGAAGTTATTAATGGAATAAAATTTTATATACTTTTCATTTAAAAAAAAAATTGTGTATATGTAATTTAATACGATTACTCAGATTATTTCTCATTCTCCTAAGTAACCTGACAACGTTTTTTTAATATTCAGCCATTTTAACTTTTTATCAAGATATTTTCACATCATGATTACATACACAATTTATTTACGGAATCTAAGCTAGAAATTATCAATTAATTGCAAGCACACTGATCTCCGCGGCGGAGTTCTAGCGTTTCTGGGTTTTATCTGGAGGTTCTGGGTTCAAGTCGAAGTTAGGCAAAGCAGTATTTCACATGTTACAAATAATTCATTGTCATTTATGGGCAGATCAACAATTGTTATAGAGAGCTAATCAGCCTTAATGAACACAAATGTATAGGTGTTAAATACTATTGGACGTTTCTCCTTCAAGACATTTATAGTCATGCGATGCCGAAATCAGATTTTTTAACATCGTCCAGTAACACTATATTTTTAAGAATAAGAAATATTGATTTTTTACCATTGTTTTTCTTATTGTCATATCTATAGGGCCCTACAATTCATACATATATTTTCAAAAATTTATTTCTAATTCTTAGTTATATTTAATTTATTTTCAAATTATTTTCTCGCTGAAAATCTTCCTTGCATGTACCAGTCTACTTTATTTTAATATTTTCATTACTTCGTTCATTATTTATTATTATTATTCCCTTTCTATCACATTTAATTAATGGTATGATAGTATTTCCTAAATCAGCACATACCTAAATACAATATATGTAAAGGTAGAAACAGCACTGCCTACACTTTACTTCATTTGTTTTTTCAATTTTATCTTACTGTAACAGATAGAACTCATGGAGGTACAGCCTAGTAATCCTAAATATATCATCTACTAACACACAATAGCCGACTAAATTCACATTGATTATATTACAGCCTTTTACGCAGTGAATTTGACTGATATTAGTTCCGGGAAATTAGTGTAATGCACGGATTGCATATACTCTAATTCATTCGCTATTGTGTGACGAACCAATTAGAACTCTGTGACCAACCAATTACTCTGTTTATATCGTTATAGAACTAAGAATAAATAAGTTTAGTCACCAGCATTGAGAAGTTTAGTACGAACATTGAGAAGCAGAAAAAAAAATTTTACACAGGAGCACCTAAGTAGCTTGTGTCGTGAAGGAAAGACCACATATATTTATTAACGGTGGTGACTTGGAAATCTAATTACACCTTATAATTTTCCTCTTTATCATACCTCTTTAAGAAACACAGTAACTAAATGATTGAACGGATAATGTTTTTAAGCTCATATTCAATATTTGGAACTAAATATATTTAAAAATAATATATTTGCATCGTTTCTAATTTCTATGATATTTTCTGTAAAAATGAGTTATTTTTTTGAAGTATAGATCTACCATTTATCGGTTTAATTTTGTTGACTAAAAACTAATTTCAAAATTTTGATCAGTTTAAGGTGTGATAATTACAATTATATTAACCAAAGCTGTACTGATGATCATCTTGAAACGGACAATGTTTATGAAAAATCGTCTTATACATGTTGTTCCCCTTAATAGAAAGAAACATTAAAGAAAATTTCGTAAAAATCGAAAAACCTTTTTGGGAGTTACTGTGTAACAAATGATGAAATGTCAGAATTCAGAGATAAAATTCACCTTGTTCGGTATATTATGTGAATTAAATATGAAATACGTTATTAACTGACGTTACAAAAATTTCAATCTAACAAAATTATTATAAATAAAATAGGTCAAGAATTTTATTTTTATAATATTTATAAATAAATACTGGCTAATTCGAAAGAGAAATTCGGATAAAACTTCGAAAGCAATCTTTTTAAATTCATTATTCCAACATCCTGCAATAGTGATTTGCATTTTATTTGCATAAAATGTAGCAATCAACTTGAAGTGAGTCGGGAGCTACTTATCGATTGCCTTAACTGATAAGCGATTCATCGTTTACAGGGGTTACATAAAAATATTACATATATACTTTAAAAAGGTTAATTTCGGTTTTAAATATGCGTCAATAAATAAACTATACAGAAGAACAGTAACTATACTTTATGAAAAGTATTTTTTATTTTAATAAAATAAGGCCAAAAAAATTTATTACTGGATATTCATATTTTGAGTGTATACAGTGCACAATTTTATGATTATAAGGATTTTCTTTTAATATAATTAAAATAATTATACTGAATTTAATTTGAATATTTGTATTTTTTTTTCTTTTGTTTTCTCTGAATATGATAATTTTCAACCCATACTAATCACTACAATAGATAAAATAAAAAAGTTATCACTTTTATAGGTGAACATCACCTGAATTATGGCGAGCCTGGCATGTGTAACAGAATATTATTGAGCACATTAATGAAGAAATTATTTCTCATTCTCTTAAGTAACCTGACATAACGGTTTTTTTAATATCCAGCCATTTTAACTTTGTATTAAAATATTTTCACATCATGATTACATACACACTTTATTTACGGAATCTAAGCCAGAAGTTATCAATTAATTACAAGAACACTGATCTCCGCGGCGGAGTTGTAGCGTTTCTGGGTTTTAGCTGGAAGTTCTGGGTTCAAGTCGAAGTTAGGCAAAGTAGTATTTCAAAAGTTACAAATAATTCATTGTCATTCATCGGTAGATCAACAACTGTTATAGCGAGTGAGTCAGCCTTAATGAACACAAATGTACAGGTGTAAATAATATTGGACGTTTCTCCTTCAAGACATTTATACAAATTCACTTTAATCCTATGCATTGTTCCGAAGGAACAGATTTTGTAGGTATTCTATTGTGTTCAAAAATACAAGAATGAGGTAGATGTTATTAATAAAAATTCAATTCAATAGTTTACATTATAAATCAATTTTCTCAATAAGGCTTTCAAAAATGCAAATGTATATTTATTTATAAAGAAAATTTACAAACAAAACTATAACTTTTCAAAACAAAAATTACAATAAAAAACCTTTGGTGAACTGAGAAATATTTCACTGGTGTTCGTTTACAGATGGAATGTTGGTGTACGACAATATTCGGCTCAAAGAAGATACTTTTTTCTTTTTCTTGTTTAGCCTCCGGGAATTACCGTTCAGGTATTACTTTACAGGATGAATGAGAATGAAATGTATGAGTGTAAATGAAGTGTAGTCTTATATAGTCTCGGTTCGACCATTCCTGAGATGTGTGCTTAATTGAAACCCAACCACCAAAGAATACCGCTATTCACGATCTAGTATTCAAATCCGTACAAAAATAACTGCATTTACTAGGTCTTGTAAGCTGGAACTCTCAAATTTCAAATAAGCTGATTTGGGAAGACGCATTCACCACTAGACCAACCCGGTGGGTTAAAGAAGAAGGTACTGAAAAAGCTTTCTGTATAATTAGCCTGGCTTAATAATTATTAATAATGCTTATTATTCTCGGTAATCGCTGCATTATTTTTATGAAAAATTACAAATCAATTTTTATAAGTTTTCTTACGAATTGCTGTATTTAATTATACGTTAATGAAAATAAAAACTGATAAGAAAGTACTTTAGTTTTATAAATTCCTTATATGGTAAATAAAAGTAATCGAATAAATAAATTATTCATAGAAAAAACTTTACTCATTAAAAAATGAATACTACTTTAAATAAACAGTAATCAATGAGTGTAAAAATGTCATATTAAAACAGAAAGGTCCTTACTGAATCATCAATGTCGTTATTTTAATTTCTTTACCTTTTAAAAAGAAATATTACATTAAATTTAAATATTAAAAAATAGATTATAAATTTAAATAATACCCACATTAATAAAATAACAGAACAGTCGTTTGATTTACTAACTTGTGTTTGAGGTTCTATTTTTTTGTATAAATTAGTATTAATGGTTTTATACAAACAAATATTGAGTTTCAGAACTCTTGTGAAAACATAGATAACTGATGAACACCGTTTTCAAATTAAATAAAATAGTTTATGTTTTAATAAATTCGATTTAAAAAAAAATCCAGAGCGTAAATTGAGAAAAATTACTTACCAGTTTGTATAACATTATACGAGATATCATACAAAATAATTATTTTTCGTTCATTCAGTCGAAAATATAATTTTATTAAACTTAGTTAATTGTAAGTTCATTATCCGCGGGTTAAAGTTATCAGATGAATTTGAAGAAATTAAATTAATTCAGTTAAAACATATAACTTGGTGAAAGTTGCTTAGAGATTATTTTGGCTTGTAAAAAACCGAACCAAATAAATAAATTTATTTTCCGGTGTATATAATAAATTGTCGCGTGTTCGCGGCTCTAACAGGGTATTAAGAAATTAACCCACCGAGTTGGTCTAGTGGTGAACGCATCTTCTCAAATCAGCTAACTTGGAAGTCGAGATCTAGCGTTCAAGTTGCTAGTAAAAACAGTTACTTTTATACGGATTTGCATACTAGATCGTGGATACCGGTGTTCTTTGGTCACCGATATGTATCTTTGGTTCTGATATGTATGACTACATTTCATTTACACTCATACATATCATCCTCATTCATCCTCTAAAGTAATACCTGAACGGTAATTTCCGAAAGCTAAACAGAAAAAGGAAAGAAAGGATATTAAGAGATTGACAATTGAAAAAGTTTGTATATTACAATTTATTGGTTTGAAAACATAAATAAAACAAAACAAATCAATAATAATGACAATACTAATAATAATAGTAAACGACAATCATAAAACTAATAAACAAAAAAAGTATAGTAATCACAACCACAATAATAATCAGAATAGTAATAATAAACAAAGATTACATACAAAACAGAATTTAAAGTAATCGTCCGGATTTATTCTCAGGTAGATAAATAATAAAAACCAGAATTCGGTCCCATTGACAAAAGACCTAGCATGACCGCTAGTCCTAACACTTTTAACCACAAAGTACATTATCTCTTTCACTTATAGTCTTACAGTAACTCACCGACCCATTCCTTGTTTTCGTGTACTGGAGTTACTCGTGGCGTCACCTTAGCTGCATCAAACCTGCACTCGAAATTCGCTTTTTTCACTGACCTCGCAAAATACTCTCGCGGACTGATTCGCAGAACTCACATCGCAGGCTCTCCTCGCGGAACTGATTTCTAACTGGTCTTCCCCGGAGTATTTATGCTCCTAGCCTCTTTACCTGCCGGATCGGAACCAACTCGAGGCGTGAGAACGATCGACCGAGCCCTTTCGTTCCCATGGATTCCTAACCGGTCCGATAACTCTATTTGTTTAGTGTGCCAATGGACAGTATTAAAAAAGTCGGTTGTTAAACGGACATGTTACCTTTACTAAAAGAGTTTCTCTTAGCCCCTTTCTGGATTCCTTTCATTATTATATTTTCTTCTACTTTGTTCTTAATTGGCAGGAATCTGTTACTTAGGTCTGTTATATCGGTCTTGTTACAATATATGTTACATCAGGAATAGATCGGCAGGTTATTCCAAGGATAAAAAAAGGAAGAAAATTTGTCTGGATGGGTTAAGGGAAACCATAGTAAAACCTTGATTAAAGAACTGGATATTGCTTTTTTTATAAGAATAAATGAGGTTTTTACTCAAGGGTTATACATTTGTAAATATAAACACATGGATAAAATAATAAAAACTTATAATTTACTAAATTTTGGTCTACATGATTCATATCCGTTTTTAACTTTAAAACTTTTTAATTTTTTGAGGGAGCCGCAAGAGAAGGTCTTACTTATATTTCACATCAATAATAAACAAAAACACAAGTGCGTTTGATTTATAACAAATAATACATTACATTATTAAATTTGAGATACATTTTATGAATAGAAAAATAGTTTATAAAAGTTCAGAAACTCACATGCAACACTAAAAATAAAGTTTGAAGAAAAATGTTATTAATAAAACTAGATTTGATCATTCTTGGGAAATACTTTCTCTTCAGCTGAGAGAAAGTAACACAATGTAATCTGACCAAAGTATTTTTTATTTAAATATATATATATCCATTAAATTCAAGTTTAACTATTTTAATTGTGTACATGTTTTTATTTTTAAAAAACCTGTTATTTTTTGTTGACCAATTGATAGTACCTGTCATTACTCAACACTTATTTACTTTATATATAATCCGGAAATTTAATTTAGTACTTGTACGTTAATTTTTTTTTTTTTTACTTTTAAACGCTATTATTTTTTATAATAGTACCACCTTAAACATTTTTTTTTTATCTAAGATCGTTTGACAAATAAAAATAATGGTGGTGTAAATATTTCTAACTTTTATTACTGCCTGCAATTTTAAATGACTCATTATTGTTAACATATAAATAACAGAGTAAAATTCCACTTACAAATACATTGCAGTTAGAAAAAATTGTATTACCAGTTACTAAGTTTTTTCCGAGTTTAGGGACTAAATATATTATTATAACTGAAGGAATGTCTTATAAAAGCTTAAAACAGAACCGTTTTGTCATACTCGTAAATTAATTGCAGTATACGTAATATGAATACTAACATATATTTCGTAAAAAAACAAGCTGTAAAATACTACAGAAATTTTCTATAATTTTTTAAATTACATATTTTAAAAAATTCAAGAAACTTTTAAAAATTTTAGTAGAAATGGGAAATATTCTTTCCCATATTGGCAAATGCATTGTTTTATAACAGTAAGGGGGTACATCAGTTTGTAGATATACGAGTTCGGAAAGTTCCTGTACACTGGAATTATGGAAGTATAATGACGAAACTTTCTTAATTGTTACTGTATATTTTATAGAAACGGATATTACAATAACTGGAATAGTTTATAAAAGGGTTGAAAATGATCTCATCCAACATCAATACAACACTGCACACGTTTCAATTTGGTTTCAAACACTTTAACCAGCTGGTGTAATGGAATGTCTCGTATGTATGCTGTTATTGCGGCTTTTATTTCGTCAGTCATGCGTTGTCTGTTGCGACTGTTTCCACTTCCGTTAACTGACTAATGAAGATAGTTAAAATAATCATCACCGTTAACTGTATTTTCAAAAATGATTAGACTCGCAATGTGCATTCTATTCACACCGATCCAGACTCAAATTTTCTCTTAGTGTAAAGATTGTTTGTGTAATTTATGAGGATTAGTTGTCGACCACAGTCGTGTATTTTATGAATTGATATACCCTCCTAGATGAAACCATGTTTCATCTGTAAAAAACGTGATGTCGAAGATACCTGCGGAATTTTGGTCGATGAAGCGTTTAAACCTTTGACAATAATTCAGTTTTTTGGCATGATCTGTAGGTTTCAGTTTTTGAACACACATTATTTTGTAAGGGAAAAGTTTCAGTTCTTTTCTTACAGCTTTATAGGCGGCAGCAAGTCCAATATATTGCTGCTGTGCAAACTTACGCATTGACTTTGATTGGCTTTCGGTCATAGCATCCTAAATGTCAAGCAACTTCAAAGTGGTTTCCACTTTGATTAGCGTCTTCAACAAAACCAGTTGCCTGAAATATTTCGATAAGTTAGAACTACATTGCGATGAGGAACAGAGTATTTTGAAACTTTTCAGAAAACTTGTGCTTCACTAAATCAGTATACTTGTCACCTTCACGAAAGACGTATTCAACGAGAAAAATTCTTTCCTCTACAGAAAGAACCATTACGTTTCTCGCAACTATTGATTACGATAAACGAAACAAATCACTATCAATCACAACTCTACGACTGACGTGTCTTGGTTTATTATTGAGCAACGCCCAATGAACCCACAGGTCAACCAACCTAACACCGAAAGAAAAGGATGCACCACATAATTAATTCTAAAGCATACTGTACAGCGACTTTCCGAACACTGTGTACTTTTCAACTTAATCTTCTTTATAATTGTATATAAAATATCTGAATACAAGCTGGATTATCAATTTTTTTTCTCTGATAGTAACGATGTTATTATAGTGCTTAAATCACCTTAATTTCGGTGAGTTTAGTATGCTAATATGCAAAAGTATATCGGCTAAGTGAAGAATGCACCGTAAAGTCAGTTCACGCATTATTTTTTTATAATAAGCTTGTACGGAATATTTGATATTGTTGGGTTGGCAACAACGTGTAGTTACGGTTTATATAAAAATACATTGGAGAGATGAATAAAGATACGATTTAACCTTCTTAAAAACAATAAAGTTTTATTTCAATTTTTTTTTTTTTTTTTTTTTATTATGAAAGAGCGGGCATCAACAGGTATGGTCATTAGCCCGATGGAGATTAGTAACGTATGAAAAGATGTCACATCTGAAAGGAATTCGAACCCGGGACCTCGGCACGAAATGCCGAAACGCTACCTACTCAGGCACGAATATCGGCTATTTCAATTTTATTAACGTAGTTAAAATATAAAAGATAATTTAATTTTAAAATATAAAGTATATTAAAATAAAATATAATTTAGTCTACAGTTTATAAATAAAAGTTAATTGTTTAAGAAGACAATTTTGTTTCAAAAATATTGATTTGCTTTCGTATTAGTTTAGTGTTCTTAAATTATTTCCAGTTTTAATGGATTTCGGTAGTCATCAGATTAAACGTTAAAGCAATGAAAGATGCTGAGCGAGATTATAATCACATTGCCTCTTCCTGCAAAATTTAGTTAGAATGAAAGCAATTTTTGCTATCACAACACTTTTGAATATTTTCTCTTTTAAGAAAGATTAAGAAAATAAGCTTGTAGAAATTCATAAAAAGGATTTTAATAATTTATTTATTATTTCTCCAAACAAATTAAAATTATACCTACGACTATTTTAACAGATTAGTTTTTTATAATTCTATTTTTCAGGATAAAATTAATCCCTTGGTAATTTTAATGATTAAAAATGAAGTCCAAATAAAATATTTTATTATAAGAATATTTTTAAATGAAAATCTAACAATATTAATTTATTACTTAAAAAAAAAAAAATGTATATACACACGCGGCATATTTTTAAAGTACCGTTTTGAAATTAAAAAAAAAAGTACACTATTAAGAATTTTATTTTTACGTGAAAACCTGTATTTTAATCTACTTTTCTACACAATTGCCACCAATATTAAGGCACTTATCGTATCGTACAACCAGCTTTTGAACACCGTCATCATAGAAGTCTGCCGCGTAACTTAATAACCACTGCAACACAGTCGATTTGATACCGGTACCCAGCGTGAGCACAATTTTTGATAATTTAAGCGTTCGGTCATAATTTCATAGACAAAACTTGTCGAAACTTGGGGAAACTCTTCAGCTAGCGAAGAAATCGTAAAGCGCCTATTCTCTTTCACTTTTTCGTCAACTTTCTGCACCAAATCTTCAGTAATGACAGAAGATCGTTCATTCCGTCCTCATCATAAACAATCTGGCGGCCTTCTTTAAAAGCTCTAACCCATTTTCGTACCATCCCATCGCTCATAATGTTTTTTCTCATTAATGTCGTTTTGCCTTAATCCTTATTAACGATAAAATTATAAATAATAAAAGCAATATTTTCGATTATGCTTTTTGGCTGACGATGCCGCTTTAGTAATATATAGGTTTTGTGTAACAAATGATGGTAATATTAAAAAAATAGAGTTTAAATATATCAACAAAGAAACGAATGGAAAATTTTATTGTAACAATTTTTATTGTTTATTTAAATTTGTTTTAAGGTGACACGATTCATCACACGGGTACTTAATGTTCCCGTTAACACTTAAATTAACACATTTTCCCGTTAAATTAACACTTGTTAATTTTCATAACAAGTGTAAATTCAATTAAAAATCATTTATATTAAGGTTATACAACTATTTATAAAATATGGTAAAACACAACAAATTCTTAAATCTGTAATTAATTAATTGTTACTTCCTTTTTTCTCTCTCCCCATCGATTTCCCCACCCCCTTGGAGCCGGATTCGCGACTAAGTATAAACTTAGCTCCAAGGGCTGTCATCGCCTCAAACTGTCTCGGAAGAGCACTAGGACCCACCCAGGCAGCCGGGTTTTGGTCTTCCTTGCTTGCCATGCCTCAAATGGCACCGGGACTACGGTCTTAACGCCTCGTCTCTAACGACGAACCCCAAAGGGATCCCCTGCCAGGATTACGGTCTTCCATTTTGATTAGTTTCGGCGTGATGTCTGTACGTACGTATGTATATGTATGTATCTTGCATATCTTAAAAATGATCAGCCGTAGGATATTGAAATTTTGAATTTAGGACTGCTGTAGCATCCAGTTGTGCATCTCCGCTTTTTATTGCAATCAACTGGATCAAAAGTATGCAAGAAAAGCCCAAAATCCAATTTTTCTGGATCTTTGGACCTTTTCTTAACTGCAATAATAAGCCCTCATTGAAAGTTTTTCAACGATATCTCATAAGTTGAACTTATTTTTATTGGTTCCAGAGTTATAGCCAAATTAAAAATTTTAATTAATGAAATATTTGGATTTTACAAGGGGAAGGCACATCAGTTCGAATCCGACTCCATATATGTATATATAGAAGAAGAAACATAAAATATATATATATATATTTTTTTTTTATGTTTCTTTTTGATGAAAATTATGTTTCTTATGTTTCTGATTGTAGAATATGTTTTAAATCAAATAATAATTCAACAAAAAATATCAGGAGTTATTAGTGAAATAAAATTGTATGTACTTCTCATTTTTATTCAAAAAATTTTACAGAGGTTAATAATAATTAATAAATCAATATATTTAAATTAAAAAAAAGTTAAAAAAAATATATGTATATGAAGTTGAGTTCAAACCGATGTGTGGATGATTACAGATCCGACACGTTCTCACACCACATAACTACTTGATCGACGTGAAACAAAATGAATATATAAACTAATATGAAATTCTGATACGAACACCACAAAAAAATGTGGTGTATTGTGGTGTCTACTACAATGCAATTGTAAAACTGTCTACTTAAATAATAATTGGAGGATCGTATCTCACTTTCAAATGCAACAAGTTTAAATGAAGTGCAGCAAAAAATATGTATATGTAATTTAATAGGCGTACAAGGAAGTAATGTGATGTCCACATCAGATATTTTTAAAGGAATTTAGAAAAATGTATTAACCAGGACCAAAAAGTTTTTTTTTTTTCATTAAAATCAGTTAAATAGAACTGATAATGTTTAAAAATAAATACTCTGTTAATAATTGAAGCAGTTTCTTAGAGTTTATTCATATTTCCTTGTTAGATTTAATTTTTTTTCTAGCCCGCTATGTGATACATTAATCGTTATAATATATATAAATAATATTATAATTTTTCCCAAAAGGGAAATAACAGGAATAATAATAACAGGAAATTTCAAATAAAATATATATATATTTTTTTTATTTGTAGGCACTGTAATAATTTATATTTGTTTGTTTCATGAAATTGCAAACATATTTTCACAAGAAACAATTACGAAAACTGTACAGGTCAATATGGATAATTTCTTTAATTGGTCATTTTAAGGAAGTTCAAAATTCACCTAAAAAAATGTTCTTAAAAAATGTTAAATATTACAACCGCTAAGTAGCGGATAAAAAAGATTTACACCTTAAACTTAAGAAAAACTTCAAATTTACTCAATGCGACAATAGTTGCATGTGAAAACGTTTCACAAATTTAACATACGACAAGCCCCCCCCCCCCTATCTTCTTACAATTCCGGAGTATATTGGTCATCCCTTGCCGTAACGGTTGGTCATATCAAAAATTGTTTCAGATAAAACTTTTAGGTATGTTTCGAGGACTAACTACCACTTTAAACCGATATCGATACTAAACCGATTCGATACTGTATCTAAAGATACAGTATCGAATAAAGGGAGGTATGGGAGGTATGTTTTTTGTCTTCAAGATCACATTTTTTCACCCCTGGGTCAATGTTTGGTGATATCAAAAAACTTTACTTAAATAAGTTTTAGGCCCTTACCCAAAAAATAGTAGGAACTTTAAACGAATTCTATATTTTACTTAATAAGAAAGTTATAGCAATATTTTGTTTTTTTCGAAAAAGCCCCTCCATTTCCACCCCCATAGTTCGGTTTTGTCCATTAACAAACTCGACCAAGATTTTGGGTCGTTATATTTTATGTATCAAGTTGAAAGTGATTGGCACAAAATTACGGCAGTTATCATGTCCACAAAAAGTGAAATATATATATATATGTATAAATGTACATATAAACTTTTGAACTGGTTTTTGGGGTCTGGGGGATGTGAAACGCGAAGATATGTCAAAATTTTCCGTAAGTCGTATCATGGTACCCATTACCATAGGGAGCTTTCTTATGAAATCTACCTAAAAAAACTACCTTCCACCAGCACGCCAGGGTCGGCACTACGGGAGCGACAGTGCTCTCTTTACGAAAAAATGAATTTAGGATTTGGTAGCAAAACAATGAATTTGAATTGTATCTTCATTAGTTTCCGTTAAGCCCATCAGGGCTAGGAACGGGGACATGGTATGGCGACCAGAAGCGTCACAAGACGGGTGTCTTTCCCTACAGGGTTGGGATGTATCTTCATTAGTCTCCCGTTAAAGCTCATCACGGGTAACACCGGGGGTGGGTGGTGGGGCGACCGGAATCGCCATAAGGCGGGTGCTTCCCCTATCGGAGTTGGGATGTATCTTCAATAAGTAGTAGTATATTATTAGTGTATTTATATATTTCATTAAGTTGATGTTCCTGTTTTTTGTATCTGTATAAAGAGTATTTTTAATAATAAACTAATTTTTTGTTAAACATGTGAAATGTGATGACATTTGGAATTTTCAACATAAAATTTAAACTGCATAAATATTTTTGATTTAAACAATTACTTTATAAATTCTGTTATTCTTAATTTTATGAGTGCTATTCTAAACAATGACTTTTTTACGTAGAATATTTATAATTAATAATTAAATTATTTAAAAATACTAAAAATAAATCCCAGAGTTTTTGAGAACAGTAAGTTTTTTGTGTAGAAATTACGAATAAAAAAGCATTAAAGAAACGCCTCGAAATCGTGCAAAATTGTAAAAATTCATGTTATTAAAACATGAGAATATTAAACATATAAAATTAAAACTTATCCATTAGGCATCTTTCAAACCAATAAATTGTTAATAACATTGATGTCCGCCTCTTATTATTTAAAAATATACAGACATACATTGGCCTTTCTTTCAAGGTCATCATAATTCATTATTTGAAGTATAACAAATAAATTAATTAATACCGATATACGATATCGAAAATGAGAAAATAAATTTATTTTTCTAACACATTATTGATTTGATTAATTCTAATAAAATCGTGAGCTAAATAATAACAATATAAGAACTGAAATTACGTGAAGAAAGCTCAATATTGGTATTTTTTTTTTTTTTTTAGAATTTTATATAATTGCTAAATAAATATTGCTATTAGATTTTCTGAGGTTGTTTTCTTTACATTATAATGATCTAAGTAATGTTTTCCTGATTGTCTTTAATAAATATATACAAATCTTAAATAAAGTTGAAAATTCAAATTAATAACAAAAATGTATTCATTACTTATTATTAAACGCCTTATAGAATGAGAAAAATGAATGAGTATAAAAAAAAATATTTATTTATTTTTGGAAAACGTTCTGAAGGCTTGGCTGAGGGTTTATCTTAAAAATAATAATTAAAATAAAAATAATGATTTCCCTTTTGAGTATAGTTAATATTCGTATAATGAATTTCTTTACAGAAAGAAAACATTAATCTAGTTCTTCAGATTATCCGTTACAAGATTTCTTATAGTTGCAATGCTTGTAAAATATCTAAGGTATAGAAGATACCAGTTCGAGTAGCTTTCTCTGAAACTAATGGTTCTTACTATACAGCTAACCCCTGTACTGAATAGAATGAAGGCATTCGTATAAATTGCAAGGCTGAATATTACTTCATTTCTGTATTACCGGCTGTCGTAGTAGATGGAATATCGTCATGCAAGAGTAACTTTGGCTTAACGAGGAAGGCAACGGGAAACCACTTTCTTTAATCAACCTGAGATTGAAACTTGTTGGCGTCAAGAACTACTGTGTTTCATATGAGTTAGCCGTCAATATTTTCAGTTATAATACTTATCGTATGAAATAATAATAGCAGTCAATAAAGTTATTAATAAAATATAGAAATTTGTAAACATTTATATATTTAACTAAAAAAGGCAGTTATAATTAACGTAGTGAATTTTTAAATTAGCCAGTATCCAAAAATGCATTGATATGGATGTTTCATCAAAAGCTTTCTACTACAGAATTCACAAGCTTTTTTCATACTTAAATTATATGATTTTTTTTAGAGTAGATATTTATTAAATTTGATTAGAAAATTATGTAAAAAATTAATATATAGCAATTTCATTCCTTTTTTTTATTTACCTGCATTATTATTATTGAATTTAAAGTATTAATTTATTATTAAATTTAAGTAACATGAAGGAGAGAACTGGGAAGCAAAATATTAATGTTTATGACGATAAGAAAATTTTTTGTTTGTTTTGCTTATGTTAATTATGATTTTTTTTTTGGTTTGATGATATCGTCACATAAGCTTGAAGCTTGTGCATGGGATATGGAAATGTAGTGAATGAAAATCTGAGGATTCGAGATAATATGGATCAGCGGATGAACCGAGGCACGGTGTCCGAAGACGAATGATTGTGAAGCCAGCCTCTGGGGTTGGGCGACCGGGGCTCTCCGGAGTCGCCGTCCGTAAATCCCCAGGGGACGCCACGGGGTCATTTCGAATCAAATAGAAGAGAGCCCGGGGATCGCGCGATGGCTGAGTACATCCATACGGATTAGGCCAGACCCCTGGGTGACCGGAGGGGGATGTTTTTTAGCGGATGAGAGCCCCGCACTGCCGTCAGAGCGGGCCTGACAGAGCTTTTTTCTCCCCATACGGAAAAAAATAGAATGAAATAAATAATTTAAAAAACTAATAATAAATAAATAATAATAATAAAAAATAAATAATTGGTGTTGATCAAAATTTAAAAAATGTATTTAAAAAGATACACAAAATAAATAACCGTTTCATCCTTTAAATTCATCCGGAAATGTACTTCCCGAAGTTTTTTCGGAACTATTTATAACTCATTGGCTGTATTGTTCCTAATGCAGACTCTTTACATTTTAACGAACTCATGTGTATATATATATATATATATATATATATATATATAAGATCTTTTTAAAGCACATTTAAATACACTTGAAAAGGAAGTCTTTTTTTTGCTTTATATTATAAAATCTTTAATAATTTTAATTATTAAAATTTTTGTGAATTATACAATTTAATAAAAATAAGATTAAAATAATTTGATTTGTTCAAACAGGCATATTTTATATAAATGCTGAAAGTAAATTTTTTCTACTAACGTAACGAAATTAAGTTAAGGGGTTGTTTATTTTTCAATAGGACTTCAACTTTTACACTCTCGGGCCAATATTTTTAGCCTGTACAAACTCGAGGGTCAAAATTCAGTAAAACAATATTTTAATCGTATATATAGATATTTGTGGTGCTTTTACAAACCAATACCGCCGTCTTAAATCAAAAGAGCGTATTTTAGTAAACATTACTTTTGAATTACAGAAGATTAAAAAAAAATTATTATAATTTTTTTTTTTGTGATAGTATTTCAATTTTTTTTAGTAATATTGTATTAATTAACAGTTATACTAAATACTAAAATAATTAGATTGTTGAAACTTTTATTTGAGAAGAAAAACTAACATAAACCAAAATTTTTCTGAAATGCTTAGTTATATTCCACTAAATTCAGTTTTGTAACGTTTATTACGGCAGTTTGTTTATTAAACGTTTGACAAATAACGAATGAAATTAAATAAAATTGATATTTAATACTTTAATTCTTTCAAAATTATTTTATAAATATATAAATATTTAATCAAATGAGACCAATTTTTATTATTATCAATTTTGAGTCTATGGGCCACAAAAAATTCTGAAGAGGGCCGAGGATTAATGACTTATACAATAATATAGATAATACGATCTCTTACAATAAAATCTGGAAAGTCAGCGCAAGAAATCAAAGTATGAAAGATTGGAAGTTAAATCTACTAAAAAATAACAGTAATAAAACAAAAACATTTCATTGGAGAAATGCGAGAACTTTGAAAAACTTAATGTGAACTTCAACATAGGGGGGAGAGATATTGGGACTACAAGTTTATTTGAAATTAAGCATTGTTATGCTAATTATTTTGTCGAATTTTAATTTTTCTGGGTTAAAAATGAACGTAAGCTGCTTATAATTAATCGACTGAAAAGTATTTATAATGTTGTCAACTTTAATAAAAAAAAAAAAGTAATTGTCTACGAAAAATATATTAATTTACGTAGTTTATTTAATATGTACTAAAATAAAAACAACTTTCAAAATTTAAACAAACAAATATAAAGGAACGTGTGATATACGATCAATATGACTTTTATTTTTATTTGTTTCTTTTGGTAAACGGTCCATAAACAAAAACAAATCCATTACCAATGTTAATAATGCGCAGTCAGTTATAACAGATCATTAAAGAATGACGATCGTTAAAAATAATTATACACATATATATAAAATTTAAAATGCTATTACTCATTTTTTCCCTATATATTATGTCATAAGAACTCAGCCATTAGATAATGAATTACAAGACTATCTATGAAACTACAGTATACGCTATTTTATAGGAAAAAAGAAATAAAATAATGAGTTAAATATTTGCGTGTACTTTACGAATAAATCTTCGGCTATAAAACTGACATAAGAAATAGATAAAATTAATACACATAAAAGTGTAAAATTAACAATCTGTAATCTAAAATTTAAATAAATTACAGATTAACAATTATCCGGTACAAAGTATAAGAAAAATGTATATTATAGTTACATAATATATTAATAAAATAATATAGCTGAATTGAAGATCCGCATAATATAATACAAAGATATTAATCTTACGTTGAAGATAATTATTTTTTTTTTGTTTAGATTTTAATTTTTTTTTTTTTTTTTTTTAATTTGCTTTCCGGATGAGCTAAGAGCAATTAAGCAAAATCCTTGACATTTCAGACAAAATAAAAACTAAATCGTGTTTGCAAATATTTAATAATATACCGTTATATTTTTAATGTATAATTTGTTACATTGCGTGTTTTGCTGATGTGTATAAATGGGGATAGAAATATTTTGATCTCTGTAGACCCATTTATGAAGAAATCAATTATTATAATTAACATGTAATATAAAAAAAAAATAAAAAAATAAATCAGAAGTCTTAAAAAAGTAAAATTTTAAATAAAAAAATTTATTATAATAGTACTATAAAATTGTTTTAAATAAGTCTTATAGCCCTGAGGTAGGTAATCCCCACGTCCGGAACACAACATCTACGTTCCACGTCCAGGGCGGTAACAGCCGTACTTATGTACAATACATATAGCTGGCTAACGGGGCTAACGATATGCTTTTCTTTTGACCTGTTTCCACCTTCAGGTCCCCTCATGGATTGGATTTTTCGGCTACCTGCAGGATATGAACAATTTATTGATTAGGAAGTGGACATATACCAAACTTAGAGCTGGCGATGTGGCGGCCACAGTCGAAGTTATTTGCAGGTGTAACGGAGACCTTTTGTTGTCCACATGCCCCCCGCGATGGCAAGCATGTAGTTAAGGTGCCCATGTTGTTCAGAGCATGAGAGCCCTGAAAGCCTCGGTGTGTAAGGGCCTGGAGTCAGTGCAGAGACTGCGCATCCGCTCTCTGCCAGATCATATGCCGGTTCCACTGGAGTACCGGAACGGACCTCCAGGGTTGGTAGCCCTGGAGTGGGGGTGTACCCCGGCGGCTAGCCTTACTACAGAAGGGATTTATTGTTCATGCAAACTGAACAATTAAACGTGGCAGAGGGTTCACGCAAACATCCTTGTTTAGAACCAGCCGTTTCGCCTGAGGCAAAACGGAGAAAAAGTGCGGAAACTAAAAGGATAGAGATTGAGACTAGAAAAAGCTTACAAAAAGCTTTTTTCAAGAGCAATAATGCACTGAAACCTAAATATTTGGTTATTACCAAGGAGGATGGAAATTTTTCGAAGGTGAGTCCTTTTCTCATCGCTCGGGAGATAACCAAATGCGCTGGTGGCCCTGTAAAAGAAATAAGGAAGACCTTCATGGGACTTCATGTTGAGACTGTAAATGATGTCCAGTCTCAAAAGATTTTAGGGCTTAAAAAGATTGGAGAACTGGCTGTACATGTCGATCCCCACGGTACGCTCAACACCTCAAGAGGTGTGGTCGTCTGTCGGGATCTTCTAAATTGCACGGAGCAGGAAATTGTTGAGGAGTTGTCAACGCAGGGAGTCATAGAGTGTCGCCGATTGAACATGAGAAGGAATGGCGAAGTCCTACCTTCAGCCTCTCATGTTCTCACATTTACGGTTAAATGTCGGCCGGTAAAATTACGGTCGGTCGGTTTACGGTTAAATTACGGTAAAGGTAGGCCGGTGCCTACCTGGCCGGAGAAGATTAGAGCGGGGATACATCGATTGGATGTGCGGGCATTTATCCCGCTACCAATGCGATGCTTCAAGTGCCAACGTTTTGGCCACACCGCCATCAAATGTGAGAGAACGCAAATATGCGTGTGCGGCGAAGAGGTGCATGAGGGAGAGCCGTGTAAAGAGCCCCCTACATGCATCAATTGCAAGGGACAGCATTCATGTAGATCCAGGAATTGTCCTGTCTACAAAGAAGAAGTATCTGTGCAGGAAGTTAAAACTCTGCAGAAAGTCAGCTACATCGAAGCCAAAAAGATTGTTAACGCCCGCAAACCCAGAGCAACAACATCTTATGCTCAAGCTGCGGCTACTGTTCCTGCTCCTGCTCCAATTGCTGTAGATGAAAGTCAGCTCATCAGTAAACTTGCTCCAACCTTGGCTAACATGATTGAAAGAATTATTGACAATAAAATGAAATCTTTCAATATTAAAGATCCAATAAAGCCAAAGATATTAGTACAGCCTCCTCCCGAAGATAAAACAGCGAAAGCTGCTTTCGCTCTGAAGAAAACGGACGCCAAAGCAGAATGCCAAGTCCGTCTTAGTGAGATTCTTGATGACAAAAAAACGATAATACCTACAGAGACTGTTATGGAGGCTCCCAAGCTTCCTGCAACTGAAGTGGCCTCTAAGCCTCAGAGGCCACAAAAAATCACACAAGGGGGCGAGTGTCCCCCCCTCCCACAGGCGGTGACCGGTGCGCCCCCCGTGTTAGGGAGCGGCCAGGTTGCCGCCTCTCAATCGACGCCAGAAACCGACGCCGATCCATGCCCGTCGTCGTCGGCGGCTTCGGTGGTCTCCGATTCGGAGACCGGAAGCTACACCGGCGACGACGTTCTCCGCGAACATGATGCCGTTCGCAATATGGAGAAGAAAAGAAAAAAAGGATGGCCGAAAGGAAAACCTAGGACATAATTTAATTAAAAATTAGCGAGTCGATTGTACAATGGAACACCAATGGATGTTTTTCAAACATCCATGAGCTCCAACGCTTGGTACATGACGTAGACCCGATTTGTATATGTGTGCAAGAAACGCATTTCCGCCGAAATGAAAATTTTAAATTAAAAGGATTCGATATATTTCGGCGAGATCAACCGCCAAATGTAAGAGTTAGAGGTGGAGTAGCTATATTAACATCGACTAGAGCTACCACCGAAGCGGCTGTTCTAAACACAAACCTACAAGCGGTCGCCGTTAGAATGAAGCGTCCGCTCCAGGTCACTGTCTGCAGCATATACTTGCCGTATTTTGATTGGAATAAGGATGACATAGCAAGACTAATTTCCGAGCTTCCCCCACCTGTTTTACTGGTGGGTGATTTTAATGCTCATAATTCTCTTTGGGGATCAGATCGAGTAGATCCCCGTGGAAGAGAACTTGAAGGGTTCCTGATGAATTCAGAACTTATTATTTTAAACGACGGATCAGGAACCTTTTTCAATGCCAGAGATGGATCGACGTCCTGTATAGATCTTGCACTTATAAGCGGATCGATAGCACCGAAGTACAGCTTCCATGTCATAGACGATCTGCATGGAAGCGATCATTTCCCGGTGCAAATTGTAACTGATGTTACAAGAACAATATATCCCATCCCTAAAAGATGGTTATTTGAAAAGGCAGACTGGACGAGCTTCACAGCTAGAACGATACTCCCGGAAACAACTGGAGTTATCGGAGACGATGTCGACGCCATAACAAATGCAATAATTGAATCGGCATCGAGATATATTCCCAAAACATCTGGGAAACTTACGAAAAAACCGGTTCCATGGTGGAACGATGAAATAAGTGAAGCTATAAAAAGAAAGAAAAGGGCGTATAACGCCTTTAAGAAGCGTCCTAGCATAGAAAATCTTGTTGCCTGTAAGAAATACAGGGCGTATGCAAAACGTCGTATGATAGACTCGAAAAAACGATCCTGGCAGCAATACGTTTCATCCATCGACAAAACTACTACTGCATCAGATGTTTGGAGGAAAGTGAAGGCGATTTGTGGGCGTAATGATTTTGCTCCCATAACTAGCCTTCAAGATGAAGATGAAATAAAAGACACTCCATATGAAATTGCAGAGCTGTTATCCAATCACTTCGAAAAGGCCAGCAGAACGGCCAACTACGAGGAAGGTTTTCGAACCAAAAAAGAAGAACTCGAAGGTCTACTAAATTTTAGAACTGAGTATAATTACTCGTATAATGTACCATTAAAATGGAAGAATTCGCGAAAGCGTAGGAAAAAGCAGGTAACACAGCTGCTGGTCCGGATGAAATCCATTATAATATGATCAGGCAGCTGAATACCACTGCAAAACGCAGATTATTAGAACTTTATAATAAAATATGGCGGGATGGAACGTACCTGCAGCAGTGGAAAAAAGCTCATGTTGTTCCAGTACCAAAGAAAAATAAAAATTTAACAGACCCCAATAGCTATCGTCCTATTTCTTTGACGTGTGCTATGGGAAAAATACTGGAAAAAATTATTAATAATCGATTCGTCTGGGTTTTGGAAAAAGAAAACCTGATATCACCGTATCAAGCAAGTTTTCGGCAATACCATTCTACCACTGATCAAATGATCAGCTTAGAGGACATTATATATAACAGCTTTATTAAAAGGAAACATTGTGTCGGAGTCTTCTTTGATCTTCAGAAGGCTTTCGATATGACCTGGCGTCATGGTATAATGCTCCAGATACATGAATGGGGCATTCGTGGCAATCTGCCTATACTGCTCAGCAACTACATGAATGACCGTACCTTCCAAGTACGCGTCAACAATGAATATTCATGTGAAAGAATCTTGGAAAATGGCATACCGCAGGGTTCGCCGTTGAGCGATACCTTGTTTACCATTGCCATTAATAAATTGATACTAGCCATTCCAGTAGAAATCAGCAAAAGCATCTATGTTGATGATCTGGCAATTGTGTATGCCAGCAACAAGACTGCTATGGTGAGGTACAAATTGCAACGAGCGATCAATGCTCTAAATGAAGTTGCAAGGAATAACGGATTCCAATTCTCACCAGAGAAAACGTGCTGTGTATACTTTTGTAGGAAGACAATTCCTCATCAAAGTCCTGCGTTGACAATTGACGATAATCCAATACAATACAAAGATAGCGTAAGATATTTAGGACTAGTATTGGATAAATCCCTTACATGGGGATTACATATACAGGACTTGAGTGATAGATGCAAAAGAGCCCTAAACATTATAAAATGTTTATCGAATTTAAATTGGGGCTCAGACAAAGAGACATTATTGAGATTGTATAAAGCATTGGTTCAATCTAAACTAGACTACGGATGTATCGTATATTCATCCGCTAGAAAGTCGCACTTACGAAAGTCAGACGTAGTTCATAATAGCGGAATAAGATATGCAACAGGCGCTTTCCGCACAAGTCCGGCGGCTAGTCTGATGTCTGAAGCCGGAATACTGCCACTACATTATAGAAGAGAGATCCTTTTGTTAGGATATGCAGCAAATGTATGGGCTTTCCCTGCTCATATAAATAATAAATTGTTTACGAATCATCCTATGGCTGCAGTATATGAACATCGTGCTACCTATTCCAGACCAACCGGAATTAGGTACCACGAATTAAGAAGAAAATATGAAATTGCTATACCAGAGACACTAGCAATTTCTACTAGAGAAATACCGCCATGGCTCTTGCCAGCGGTAAATACAAGTTTGGATCTCTCTCAAGGAGAAATAAAAAAGAAACCAGCAGTGATCATCCAGCAGGAATTTTTAGCAACCGCCAGTAGTTACGAAGAACATATTAGAATTTATACTGACGGTTCTAAAACCGAACATGGTGTTGGATGCTCGATATATGTAAATGAAGAAGCCCACTTTTGGAGACTGCCAGATGTGGCCAGTGTCTACACGGCAGAACTCACTGCAATTCAGCAAGCTCTTCGCTACACTGAACACTATTGCGAAGAGAGAGTGCTAATATGATCCGATTCATTAAGTGCACTCGTCGCAATTCGGAACAAGAACATTAAGGATGTCCTAATTGCAAACATCCTGTCCATTTTATACGTACTAAAACAACGAGGACAGCGATGCGTATTTGTATGGACTCCAGGGCATGCTGGTATTACAGGTAATGAAATCGCAGACGAAGCTGCCAGAAAGGCAACAGTCTGCGATGATTTGGATACATTTCCTGTAAGAGTGGCAGATGTTAAAAACCGTCTAACAAACATAGTAAAAAACAAGTGGAACGCTGAATGGAGGAGTTTAAATACAAAATTAAACTCAGTTAAAACTTCTCCTTATAAATGGAAAAGTGACTTTAAGTTGACTCGCCGAGAACAAGTAGCGGTGACCAGACTTAGAATCGGTCACACGCGATTAACAAATTTATATATGTTAACCGGCGAAGTGAGACCAATGTGCGGTGTTTGTAATAAAACACTGACAATCAAGCATCTAATAGAAGAGTGTACTATATATGAGGACCTCAGAAAGAGGTTCCGTCTTACAAATAATATTAGTGCTGATCTGGATAATTGAAATGAAGAAAATATAGTTGCATTTTTACACGCCAGTGGACTTCTTAAAAGTCTATAAAATGGAAGTTTAAAGCTGTGGTAAAAGATACTCTAAGCGGTAGTTTTATATATACATATTAGGGAGTCTCGAAGCGTGGCACGTATAGTGACGGGAGGTAGCCCTCTTGCCTAGGCCATTTTGGCTCACCTGCAATCAAGAGCAGTGAGTCGGGGTGTGTCCGATGATGGCATGGGGAACCCTCAAGGGTGGATTGAGGGCGCAAGGCTGTGGGTGTACGCCGTGCATGCCTATGGCCTGATATAAGAAGGATTCAACTGCCACGGCACTCTGGCACGACTGATATACTGCTCAACGGCGGTTCTGGTCGCCCCGAGGGTGCTTAAACAAACTATAAATGAGACTTCGTAGAAGAAAGAAAGAAAGATATGGTATTGATAAGTTTAATTTTAATTTTAATTTCATGGTCTTTTGAGAACCTATCTCAAATTTTAATATTGGGGCCCTTTACACCCCGTAAGTGTTTGTGATTGTCCTTGTCTTTCCTGTTTTAATGTTTATTGTGAAGTTTGTGTTTTTAAATAAAATGTAAGGGCCCTTTACACCCTTACATATGACGATCCTGATGGAGGTAATAATTTCTTTTAAAGAATGTGACGAGGGCTAATGACCTTAGCAGTCGATGCCCGTAAAAATTCAGTTAAAAAATAAAAAATTAAAAAAAAATAAGTCTTATAATCTGCTTTTAAATTAATGTTTTTAATTTTTTTCTAAATATATAAATATTCCAGTCTTGTTTAACTATATATTGAAAATATAGTTAGAAATGCTCAAGAATAAGATGGAGAAGTTAACGAAAGGGAAGGAATACGAATTACATATAGTTCCAGGATGACTTCAACATTAAAAGAATATGGTATGAAAATAAATTATTAGGAAAAAACAAAAGTAGGAGGTAATAAACTAATGAATATCAACACCAAAGAAAGAATAATTGAACGAGTAAAACAGTACAGGTAACTTACAAAGTATGTCATCAGAAGATTGTAAAAATGAAAACGAAAAAAGATAAGATTAGCAATAGCTAGGAAATCATTTAGTAGAAATAATCATCAGTTATTATGTAGTATGATAAAGTTAGATTTAAAGAGGGGTTAAAAAATGCGTAAAATATAAGCTGAGGCACCTAAAATGTAGTGACGAAGGAGATTGGAGGAAGATGAAATACATGAATAGATTGAAAAATGAAAACAAAATGAGGAATGAACAAGAATAGAAACTTAGTCAGAACAGTTCAGGAAAGGAAAGCTAACCGGGTAGAAAACAGAATAAAAAAAGTGTTGAAACTAAACATACATAAACAAAAAATCAATAGAAGAAAGAAAAAATCAATATTAACTATTTGGATTTCAAAATGTTTCTATTGTTCTGGATTCAATCAATATTGGAAAATCGAAAATAAGTAATCGAAATTAAATTAAAAAATTGTAACAACCATTATGACTGCTGCTTCAGACAAAGTTATAACAAAGAAAGGCGTAGTGCAAGACAAAAAGCTGGCCCTCTTCTCTTCACTTTATAAAAGGATCTTTCAGATTACGTAAACGTTTTAATAATTTCATGTTTGCAAATTACATCTTAATAGTTGATAACGAAACTCAAAATAAAATATAATATAAAATTAATCAATAAAAAGTAAATAATAAAACACTATCGATCTTCTAGTTAAATCAATGATTTATTTTACACTAAATTCTAAAGCACTACATTAAATAGATTATTTTTTAAACTAAATTCATTTCAATACTTTAGGAAACACAGTTAACTCGTCCGAAAAAAATAATTACATTAAACAGATAGGAAAAAGAGTATAGTCTGCACGAAAAAAAAAAAATTTTTTTGAGTATGCAGCACAATAACAATTTAAAAATCATAAGAATGGTTTATTTTGCCTACCTCCAGCCAATTGCACGTATAATTTAATTTTCTCTAGTAATTCAGTAACTGCAAAGAATTCTGAAACTCCTAAACTTAACACTGACGAGTGTCCTTAGTTTTCATTATATGGCCCACTACGCCTGTTTCAATTTTACTAATCTCTACCCCTGTTATAAATGAATGTTAAAGATATCTTTTTAAATAAATATATTAAGATAATAAAGATACATTTTTTTATTCACACTAACCGGTCAGGGCTCGCTTCGCTCGCCCGGCCGTCTAGAGAGAAGGTTTCGCTCCCTGGAGCTCCACGCATTCGTTATTCTCATGGTTGTTAGAATATTAAATATTTTACATACATTCATTAAATTAAAAAAAAATCATTTTAGTTCATTATATCTAAGTTGCCTTGGTGACCGAAATACAATGAAGTAAAAGGATACCTTTTTCTCTTTAATGAATACTTTAAATTCACAAATTCACTTCCGAGGAGGTTAGGGTCTCGATCTGTGGCTTTCCTTGGGATAACATAAATATACCTTGAAAATTTGAAAGCAATCGGTTTGGTGGTTCTTGCGTGATGCTGTTGCAAACAGACAAACTTTCGCATTTATATACTCGTATATAAGATTTTTAAGTTGTGATTTAATACAATAGCTCTAACTCCAATGTTTTCCTTTTTTAACCCCAAAACACAAATATAATTTTAGATAAATATTTATAAACAAAAATTAAACAATAAAAATATGACAATACCAAAAAAATATCAAAATGAAGAAAAATAATGACAAAAAATTGGACTACTATAATAAATTGTATTGTGTACTATTAATAATACGTTTGTTTACATTACCATTTGTTCTATAATTACTTTTATAAAATTTCAAAAAACTTTTGTCTACAATAGTTTATTTTTAACAAAATATAAAAAAATAATGAGCATAATAAACGTTTTTAGCTTTTTATCATCCTATTATGGGCTATTAAATCTAATGTAGTTAAACTAATACTTTCATAAAAACTACTGCTCCATTTAATTGTAGATCAAATATTAAGCTAATTACTTTGACATTGTATAATAAACATTATTTTTAGAACAATAATACAGAAAAAAACGCAAAATAATTAGCTTAATATTTAACATAAAAAAAGTAGTAAAAACGTTTAGAAAAAGCTTTGGTAAAACGTACTTTTAATAAAATTATATGTGCTGCGATCTAGCGTAGAAACGCTACATTCAAAAAAAAAGTGTGAGCACATACAGCAAACCGATCCTTTTAGGTAAATTTCATAAGAAAGCTACTTACTGTAATGAGTACGATGATTCGCCTTCCGGAAAATTTCGACATATCTTCGCATTTCACATCCCCCAAACCCCAAAACCACCGTCAGTTCAAAAGTATATAATATTTTACTTTCTTGTGGACGCGATAACTGCCGTAATTTTGGGTCAATCACTTTCAAATTGATACATAAAATATAACCACCCAAAATCTCGGTCGCATTCATTAATGGACAAAATCGGACCATGGGGTGGATATGAGGGACTTTTTCAACAAAAAAAAAATCGCAATAACTTTCTTATTACGTAAAATAACGAATTGTTTAAAGTTCCTACTATTTTTTAATAAGGGCCTAAAACTTATCTAAGAAGAGTTTTTTGATATCACCAACCATTGGCCCAGGGGGTGGAAAAAATGACATTTCGAAAACAAAAAAAAAATAATAATACCTCCCTTAATAGACGCAGTATGGAATCGGTTTAAAGTTGTCGGTAGTCGTCTAAACATTAACTAAAGCATTTTTTTTTTTTTGAATTTGATATGACGAACCCTTACGGCAAGGGATGAACAAAATACTACTGGAATTGTTAGAAGATGGGGCTTGTCGTACGTGAAACTTTTTTTCACATGCAACCATTGTCGTATTGAGTAAATTTGAAGTTTTTATGAACCGTAATGTGGAAATCTTTTTTATCCCCTACTTAGCACCGGTGAAATCTTCCTCCGTCTTCCGGTATGCAGAAAGGAATATTTTTTATTGGAGGTCTTCTATTTAGCCTCCGTAACCACCGTACGGTATTACAGAGGATAAATGAGGATGACATGTATGAATGTAAATGAATTGTAATCTTGTACAGTCTCATGTCTAATTAGTCCCTGAGTCATTCCTGAGATGTGCGATTAATTGAAACGCAACCACCAAAGAACATCGGTATCTACGATCTAGTATTGAAATCCGTATAAAAGTAACTGCCTTTACTAGGATTTGAACCTTAAAACTCTTGACTTTGAAAACAGCTGATTTGTGATGACGAGTTCATCACTAGACCAACCCGGTGGGTTTCCCGCAAGTCTAATCTATGTCAAAAAACCGATATCCAGGCACCGCGATTCAAATGATTTTGATAGAATCTCCTACTATTACTATTTTGATATAAATATTTATATAATATTTTATTATAAACGTTTTTTAGAATCTCCTAACCAAAAAAAAAAAATGTTTAATCTTTTAAATTTGTAGATTACATGAATTTTTTTCTCTGTTCAACAATTCTTAGATAGCTCAGAGACAGAATTTAAAATTTAATTTTTATTTTAATCAGTTTTATTTATATATATATATATATTTTTTTTTTTTTTTTTTTTTTTTTACTGTAAATCAGTTTAATATTGTTGCATCACCATCCGTTACAGACATTAATTAGAACGTAAAACTTGGTGGAAGAAGGGAAATTATAACTTTTTTTACTACATATTTTAGATTAATGGTGTTTTAAAGTTTTATTATGGACAAAATAAAAATAAATTGAGCATTTAAATACTTATAAATTAAAATAAATCACAAAATATTAAAAAAACAACAGCAAAAAAGAGCCTATTTAAAAAAAATTAAATTAATTTAAAAAAAATTAGCTGTAACTTTTCATTTTGACTTCATTATAACATTTAATACAGATTTATTAATTTTATACATCATTGCAACACGATTAGCAACATTTATATCTTAATGCTCTAGTAGATATAAAACCAGGTTTACGAGATTTAGTTCAAGCATTTGAATTCACAATGTTCTGTCAAGAGGAAAGTAATAAATTTCATGTCGATAAAAATTACAAATAATCAAAATAAAAATGGTAATACCAATTACAGTATGAACTTAAAACCACGAACAAGTCGAGAATAAAATACTACCTAAAAATGTATATAAAGTAGAAACCCGGATTCTAGATTACAAATTTTAATCATTAATATAAAGAATAAATTAAATCAGTTCTACATATAAACAATTCCAATCTTTTACAATAATACAACATAGTACATACTCGTATATTTATACATTTTATTTTACCTGTTTTCTTATAATTTAATAAATAGATGAGAATAAATTATTAAAATTAACTCTGAACGAATAATTTTAACTTGCTACGTGATGGGGAACGGATCGTCACATTCTTAACATGTCCGCATTTATAATAATTTTTACCTCAAATATTATTTTTCTAACAAATTTTAAATATCTAATTAAATCGATCGACTAATACGAATGATATTAAGAATATCAGAAGACTACGCACTAGAACACGAATCGATAAATCAATCATAATCCAAGAGATCATAATAACAAAAAATATTTAAAAATAGGGAAAAAATTACAAATGTTAAGTATTACATTCAACAAAAACGTATCCATTAAGATTTCATGAAGTGTGGACGAATTTAAATGACGATAGAAGTTGGCTAAAAAAAAAATATTTTTTCACCTAATTCGTAATCTTAAGATACTTTTTTTTTTGTGTTGGTCACCACTGAAAATGAATTGTAAATGCAAACGTGAAGCAGTCGCTTAAACTGGGTCAACGGAACGTACAAAAATAAAAATATGCTTTTACACAAATGGAAAGTAAAGACATAAGCTATTTTTTTTAGCTTGAAAAATATATAAACAGGTAACCCAATTTATATTTTTAATATATAATTATTTTTAAAAAAAAAAAAACATTTTTTTTTTTAGATTTTGTTCTGCGTTCATTTTTTTATAAAAAGATTTACCTTTCACTATATTAAAACGATCACATAAAAAAGTATTAAAATATATTATTATACTCATAAAAGGATTAGTCATAAAAATGAGGAAAAATGTAGTTCTCTAAATATTAATATTTATTATTGTCATTAAAATGTAGCTGTAAATCTAATATATAAATGCGAAAGTTTGTGGCGGTTCTGTCAGTTTGCAATAGCATCACGGGAGAACTATCCGACCGTTTTCTTTCAGATTGTCAGGATATATTTGCGTTATCCCAGGGAAGCTTTTAAGTCTAAGATAGAGGCCCCAGCTTCCTGGGGAGTGAAGTTGTGAATTTTTTCTCTTGGCCGACGACCTAATATCGTTTTTGATTTCGTTTATCGACGTAAAAATAATAGACTAAGCGTTTTATAACATATCTGATTTTCAACATTCATCTTGACCCCTTCCCGAGATATAGGGTATTCTACGGAAAACCAAAAGGGATTTGTTTGTCTACAGCAAGATCATTTGTGTCAAAAACGAGGGAATCGTTGGAGAAAAGAGAGCTTTTGTGATTTATCAGTATAATTTTCACAAGCATGAGGATAACGAAAACATCGGCGGTCCACTGGCTAGACGGGAAGGGCAAGCGAAGCGCGTTCTGACCGGCTACTTATTTCATAAAATTAACATAATTCTATTAATGTTTAAAATATTACGCCGATAAATAATTTTCCTTTACGAAATAAATATCTGTAATTTTTTTTTCTTATTACGGTTGTTTACTACAGTAATTGAAATAATTACACAAGTAATTACTTAGACGGTTTAAAAAATTATTTTACGGCTGTATTTGAAAAATATTTTAGACCAAAACAATTTTATTATTACATGGTCACAAGACTTACAAAAACTGATATGGATACCACATGACTTCGTTGTACGCCTATTAAATTACATATACACATTTTTTTTTTAAATGAAAAGTACTAAAATTTTACTTCATTAAAACTTCTGATATTTTTTCTTATTTTTACTTCTTTTTACGAATTAGGAAGTATAGTAATCGCGAAAAATTTCTGTTTTCAGATTTCAACGGAAATATCAATTTTCTGAATCCATTTTTACTAGTTTCGGCATGACGTCTGTTCGTACGAACGTACGTATCTCGCATAACTCAAAAACAATTAGCCACAGGATGTTGAAATTTTGGATTTACCCAAAAGATTTTGGATTTTGGACTGTTATAACATCTAATTGTTCACCTCCCCGTTTGATTGCAATAGACTGGACAAACGTATCCAAAAAAAGCCCAAAATTCAAAACATTTGGCTTTTGGACTTTTTCTTAACTGTAGTAATAAGCCCTCATTGACAGCTTTTCAACGATATATCTTGAGTGGTACTTAATTTCATTGGTTCCATAAGTAATAGCCAAATAGAATTTTAATTAATGAAATATATGGATCTTACAAGGGGAAGGCACATCGGTTCGAATTCGACTTATCTCCTTTTTTTAACTTTATTTTAATTTAAATATATTGATTTATTAATAATTATTAACCTCTGATTGTAAAAAGTTTTACAATAAATTATAATTCAATAATAACAATAAAAAAAAGAAAAATGAAAAAATATCAGAAGTTATTAATGAAATAGAATTTTATGTTCTTTTCATTTTAAAAAAAAATCTGTATGTTTAAGTTAATAGGCGTACAAGTAAGTCATGTAGTACCCACAGCAGATTTTTTTTTATTGTTATTATTGAATTATTATTTATTGTAATTTTTTTTTTACAATTACAGGTTAATAATTACTAATAAATCAATACATTTAAATTTAAAAAAAAAGGAGATGAAGTCTGATTCAAACCAATGTGTCTTCTCCTTGTAAGATCCAAATATTTCATTAATTAAAATCGTATTTGGCATCGTTGAAAATCTCTCAATGAGGGCTTATTACTGCAGTTATGAAAACAACCAACATTCAAATTTTTTTTTTAATTTTGGTCTTTTTTTGGACACTTTTGGTTCAGTTGATTGCAATCAAACGGGGAGGTGCACAAATAGATGTTACAACAGTCCAAATCCAAAATTTCAACATTCTACGGCTAATCGTTTTTGAGTTATGCGAGATATATACGTACGTACAGACGTCATATCGAAACTAGTCAAAATGGATTCAAGGATAGTCAAAATGGATATTTCAGTTTAAAAGACCTTGTCGTATTTCACTCATTTACATGTAGGAATTAATATTTTGGGTTTAACTAAATCACACCTTAACTACGTGGCTCGAAAAATATAAAATTTAGAAAATATATACAATAAATTACAAGCATCACTGAGGTTTAAACTTGTTATCAGGACAGATGGTAAAAAAATTTACAGAGACTGGAGGCGAGCGATTACCAATCAACACATGGAAATATCTACCTAAAGGAAGGAGATCCAGGAAGATTACGTACCGTATGGAAATAAGGTATGATATCGGAAAAAATTTCTTTCAGGAACCTACCCATGAAGGGAGAAGAAGATTAAAAAAAATGATTTAGTTTTATTTTTGTACTTTTTTGTTAAAATCGTATCATATAAAAATTTTATATCACCGTCCAAGGTTTTTCGTTTGTGGGACAAATGACGTAATTTTTCAAGTAAACATTATTTTTATTTTGTATGTAATTAAGATTATTTATAATCGTATAATTGCTAAAATGATGCTCTTTATTTTCATATAGTCACTGCATACCATACTAAACTAAAGCAAAAAACCATTATTTATGTTTTTTCTCGTTATCAAGGTAACTCAATATTTCCATTTGTGCCTGTTTTTTTTTTTTTTTTTTGTTTGTACGGGATTAATCATGAATGATAAAATCGGAACTTGCAGAGGAATTATATTTCAGTAACTTTGACTATCTGCTATGAACTTTCTTGAATATTTTAGTATTACAGTCACTTTTAAAGCAAAAATAATTTTTAGGAATAAAAATCTATCACTCAAGATAGATATAAAATAAATAAAAAATATTGCTGTTTATTTTTACGATTTTATTGTTAATTTTTAAAAATAGCATGCATTTTAACAATAAAATTTCAAAAGATAAAAATAATATTAGAAACGACTTACAGTGGAAGTTTTCATTTTATTTTGAGATTCCAAGCTCCTTTTAATACAATTGTATTTTATGATTAAAGTGACAAAAAATTAATCTGACCTTTTAATGATATAAATAAAATCTGCCATTTGTACTTTAACACTCTGGTTCAATCATAATGAACTAGTCCTTAGCGCAATAAAAAAAAAAAACGTATCTTAATTTTGGTCTTGCGAGTTCTTTCAATTTTGATATGCTCTTACGTTAACATTATTTGACTGGTAATTCTGTTTGTAGCCATGACTATGGTGTACAGAAAGAGTTCAATTAAGTTTAATGTTTGAGAATTGTAGTTGAAAACAACTTTCTTCCTCCATATTCTCTAGATTTATCCTAAAACAAATTTCTTTTCATTATCTGGGTTTGTTTTTTTTTTTTTAACTAGTAAGTTAAATTATGACTTACTTGTCTGGGGTATTACTCATGTAAATCTTATACCTGTAAAGAGTTTTCAAAGCTTTTGTAAAACTTATGATCGTTATAAGTAGAGAAATAGTCTTACTTTATCTAAAGTAAACCATCCTCCATTTAAAATATATTCAAGAGTGGTAGTGTCTAAGCGTTACATTCAGATAGTCCCAGATTCCAATCCCGGTTGGGAATTGAATTTTTAATTCTCTACAGATTTCTTTGGACAGTTTTGAGTTTATGTAATGAATTAATCATCAACCACTCTGAACGTATTTAAAATTTTAAGTCAGATATTCTGTGTATGCGGTAACCAAGGGGGCTCATTATTAATCTAACAATATGAGAAATTCAGGATGATCAAATTACCAATACAAAAAGTAACGTTGTTTCAGAAATCTATTCCTTTTTTCAAAGAAAAGTTTTATCATTTACCATCGTTTTGGAATTTAGCTTCAGCCTCTACAGTTTTATTTGAAAATAAATAAGAGGCTTCAGCCTCTTCAGTTTATGAGAATTAAACATATATTTTATGAGAATTTCTGAATTCAAGGTTGAGATGACATATTAATTATTCACAATCTCATTTGATGAATAAAACTTTCAATTATTTAAAATTTTCCTTTTTAATTCAATTCTAAAATTAAGATCCCGGTATTCTTAATCTATTTGTTTATTACATTTGTATGTTTTGTTTTTTATTTAGGTTTTTTTATTACTATAAAATTTTTATAATAATTCCTTATATGTAATTCTATATTATTTAATATTAAGTAATTTTGTAAAATTATTGTTTTACATCGTTATTTTTTTTTAACAAAATTGAAAGTCACCAATGGAAAATTTTAGTTCCTTCATTTGGTCAACTCTACAGATAAATTGGTCAGTCTGTATGTCAGTGAGTCACTTTTAGTGTATTGTGTTAAAATAAAATCGAGACATTGACTGCGTGCTAAATTTAATTTTAACATAAAACACACACTACATGATATTTATTTCGACTAACATTCGACTACAATTTTGTTCAACGTTGGTCTGTGGTATGAGAAGTAAGAGACATAAGGCATAATAAGGAGCGGCAGAGGTGCTAACGCCGTCGACGTCGTTCACTGAGTGCGCCGTGTCAGCTATGCGACGCTCCCGAAACAGTCTCGCTCGCTCGACACCGGACATTGGAGTACCTGTGCGTGGCCGATAACCTTCACTTTCCAACGATATGCGTAATTTATATTTCCGGTTGGCTTTTGCGCGGATTGACGCTAACATATTGAATTTTTATACTTTTTTACATGTTTACTTTAATTTTTTACGCATAAAATATTGTCCATAATACACTTATTATTACTTAAATCGATCTATCTCGACGAACTCTAAACACAAACACACGAATCAGCTCGATATCACGTCAAACTCGTGAGCTACACTGAATGGAAATGAGCGAGAGCGCCAGTTTCGGCCGATCTGCGCTGTGGACCCTCCGCGCCAACCTGCTCGCCAGTGACGCAAACTCAAAGTCGTATTGGCGAGCTGACCATGTAAGTTACAAAACGACACCGCATTTACGTTTCTGAGACTAATAGTTAGGGAGTTATTAAGGCAAACAATGTAGACCTTTTCGTTACGCTATAAATTACTGTTCTAGTGTGATTTGTAGACGTTTTACATCATAATAGTGTTTTGCAACTGCACATTTAGAATTTATGCTATGTACAATTCTCATTGTACTTTTTCTTTTTTAAATTGATTGTTTCCTTCCGCGTAATAGATAAAAATTAGTACACGGAGGAAAATTGGATAATTCAGCTTATACAAAATAAATTACAATGTCCATCTGTATATTTATATGCCTGAACGAGCTATTGTTTATTTAAATGCAGGAACAACTGACCGATAGGAATAATTTTTACACCGTTGTAATTAAGTAATCTTTTGAAATTATTTAATTAGGCTAAATATTTAGTGAAACATTTTGCTTGGATTTGAACTAACCTGGTTGAATGAAATCGTACTGAAATTATTAGGATGTTAATAATTAAGGAAAAGAATTTATAATTTGTTATCGTTATTGACCTGATAGATTGAATAAAATAGGTCCGAGAACCGTATCTGCATTCCTTTTTGAGAAATCAGGGATGAAAACCAATAAACTGAAGTAAAAAATCATTTTTTTTATGTTTGACGTACAATAACTTTGTTAAATGAGTAATAAACATATAACAACCTTAAACAAAACTTGTAGAGAATTTATTTCTGAACAAAACAATGTAAGATAAGTTGAATATGTATATATGTATACCACCAGAAAGGATTTTGTGATTTTTTTTCG